>NC_090885.1:4888752-4891252 GCF_036669925.1 Montipora capricornis
TCTTCAAGTTCCATTGTAAATTTGATATTAGGATGTCTAGAGTTAAGAAAATGCAGAAAACTGCACTTAGGACTGTGATTCCTTCTGCATCGGCAAAACAAAAAGAAGATTGCATGACAGGAAGTCCGAGCATTTCAAAGCTCTTACACAAGTCGGCCACGCCTCTGCTGTTGCAGACCATACTATTTCTACCGGTCATAACATCAAATGGGACCATTTTGAAATCCTCGCAACTGGAAAGTCCGACTTGCAGTGTAAAATTAAAGAAACGCTATTAATCAGTGACTTAAAACCCTCTCTTAATGAAAACGTTGGTAGTGAGAAGCTTTTTCTTTATTAATTTCTTCCGGAAGTATCAACTACCGGAAGTTACGATTTTGTTATCACACTTTTTAACTAGTCACCAGTGCCTCGCTCTAGTTTTTTAAAATTTTGTGTAACAGTTTTAACCGTCACTTCTGATGATGTATGTTGCAACATACGAAACGTCAAGTATAAAATGAAAATGTTTGTAACCGCTGTTTGTTTTCTTTTCCTGCTGAAATTGAAATGGCCAAAGGACAAAAGTATTTAAAAACAGAAAGCTTTCATTACATGGACGTAGCATCCCCTCATTTAGTTCTATTGATACCCTAAACGCTGGCTTTCTGCTCCACTTTTTTGCTCCACTTTACAATTTGAGGTCAGAGCAGATGTCTCTCTCAATTTCCGGAAAATTGCCCCTGAAAAGACATTGTGGACTTTCCAATAATATCTATAGAGGAAAGGTTACCAAGCCTTGTGAAGCACATGGAAATCATGGCTTCTTTGCGAAGTAGATTGTGATGTTTACTGGCACTCAAGACTTGGTTCGATATGGCCCAGCATGTTAAAAAAAACGTAGCAACTCAGTCAAAGGCTAATATTTTCGCGACCCTGAAAGCTACGATGCCGAAACTGTGGAAATAGCTAAGGGAACTTGTGAGCATTCAGAAAATGCTTGGTTGGAACCCAGTTATGCTTTGGTTGGATCAGGAGCAACATTGAAAGAAGTGGTCTCGAAAAATTTTATTGCGTAATTGCGGAACAGAAAAAGCGTAGCGACTGTTTCGAGGAGTGATTTCTCCATTCGTAGTGGATCCCTCAAACTAATTTTTCTGTATGTTAAAGCCCAAGGTATGAGCATTTAGTTGAGACGGTTATGAACCCACGGATATCAATTGAAGACTTGTTTCAAACAATAACGTAGCGAGCGCCAGAATTCCAAAACACAGCGTTACAGTACGGAAACTACGGAATTTTGAATCCTTTTAATGTGTTTTAATAAACTTAAACTGTTGAACTTTGGCTCATATGTAGTATTTACGACGTGCTATCACTGCTTGTTGTCCGTTAATCCACATAAGTGTTCTCACTTTTCAAAAATGGTTTTGAAGACTTTCAATTTGAAAATTGTGTTACGGGTTACACTCAAAATTTTCCTTGTTTTCTCAAGAAAAGAAAGTCGCTTACCCTTTTTATACCCTGTATGCTAATCAACAAGGATAACCATAGCATTCAGCAAAAATATAGCTTTATTGAAGACGTTAAACTGAATAAATCAGGAAATGTTTCTGAGTCACCCCCAATTGGGTATGGTGATTGTGTTACACATCTTTAATTTTAAACAGAGTTACTTCTTGCCAGATCCATGTCGATGTTAATTAAAATTTGTGTTAACTTAATTCTTATCTAATTTATGTTGTCTCCAAATGTACATTTATTGGATTTTATCCTTGATTAGCTAAGTGTAGCCCAAGGTTTGACCCTAATTAGATGCATGTCGATTTTAATAAGCGTCACGAAGTATCCCCTTGCTCTTCTAGCCAACTTCAACATCACTTGTGTCTCAGAATACAGACAGTTTATGTCACAGTGTCCCCCAAATGCTGCTCTTTAAGTGAAGATTAACTGCTGCATTAACCCAGTGTTTGTTAGAGTCAAGATATAATATTGCTAGGCTGTACTATAGGTGGCACACCCATGAGTACAGTATAACCCAGTGTTTTGTTAGAGTCAAGATAATATTATTGAGTGCACATTGTGATTTTGTGATAAGTGCACTGATCTCAGCTTGTGCTGAGCACTCTTTGAAAACTTAGTTTAGTCTGGCGCTGGAATACTCCTTGAATACTCCAGGAGTTTTAGCTGTTAATTGCTGTAGATACATTGCCATAACACATTTGTAATTTACACCTCTTATATAATAATGGCCAGATTTAGTTTACTTTACTGTAACAGAGATATAGGTTTACATGTGTGCTAACATGTTAATGACAGCTCTGGTAAACTGTACCTAAAATGAAAGAGATAAGTGGTCATCCAGTGTTTTGGGCTGTAAACAATAGAAAGAATTAAAAACAACAAAGAAACAAAAAAATAGTTAAAACAGAAACATAGACCTCCTATATCTTGTTGAAAACCAGGAAATCGTTTGATTACATACAATATTCAGTATTATTTTACTTCATTCTTATTCATA
>NC_090885.1:4896252-4901252 GCF_036669925.1 Montipora capricornis
ACCCTAACTCTATTATTGCGCAGATCAACAATCTCTTCCCTGACAAACACAGGCAATGGTTTAACGGGCTGGTAAAATCCACCAAGGAAATTTCTAGACATCCTGGGTTTTAACACATGAAACCACGAGCGAACGAGCGCATATTTTAAAAACGCAACGCGGCGGTAACACAGTCGCTCATTTGTTCCTGCGCGAAAACAACGGCACGGCCGAAAAATAATTTGAAAATAGCTTTCATCTGTAATAACTGCAGATTTCTTATTTTCAATTTTACCACGAGTTTTTTGCTACTTTTAATTTGATTTACAATTGTGCAATTGAAGGTTCGAAGAATCATTTTATAATTGAAAAATCAAATCGGTGAATGAAATATTTTATGAATGTTTGAAGTTGTGCGTTCATGCGTGAAGCGCGTTGACTGTAATCGCCATTACTTTTCGCCCAGAAATGTGACATATTCTTTTGTTTTCTGTTTACAGTAAGCGTTAGCCACCACCCAAGAAGATTGTTATACGTTAGAAAATAATTACTCACAGATATCAAAAAATTAGTCCAGTTTTTAATAGGTCAATAACAGCTGTACAAAACTGAACAAAACAGAGCGCTAGGCTTGGCTAGATCTGCAGATAAAAAGGTATTGTCGTCTAAAGTGCATCTTATCCTGTCAACTTTAAAAGGCCAGGTGACGGGCGAGGTGGACGTTTGTATCATCAATGCTATATTGTTTATTAAGGCATGTACAAAACATGTTTAAAAAAGCAAGAAAAAATAGTCAACGAAAATTCGGTTTTTGGCGTTTAACTTTTCCAATTTTTTTCCCGTAAGCAACCACTTTTTGTGCACCAAAGGAAATCACTAATTAACGGAACGAGACAAGTGACTGCATTTAGCAAGTCAAAATAAGTACTTAACGTGACCGCTGCTGTTTGCTAGCAAACAGTTGTAATTACTTACCTCAATTAGTTTTCAGTATGTGCTTTTGAACACATTTCTCCGCTTACACTGTACCGGCAGGGCGTAAAATTAACAATTTTTACCCAGGCACTGTACTGGATAGATTAAATTGCTCATGAATCATAGTGATACATTCACAAAAACATCAAAAATTACCCGGGCTCCAGCTCATGGAACAAACTCACTAACTTAAACATATTTATCCACGTTCAAAACCTTGCCATTACAGTGTTGAAAATAGATATTAAGTAACAACTAAGTCAGCAATCATTTCTCCAACAAATGGAGGAAAAGTTTTCTTACAAATAAAGATTCGCTCTCTTATGCTTCATTTGCTACTAATAAATGATTTTTCTTTTCCATGCCGTATGAAGGAAGCCTCTAATATCATGAAAGCAACAAATGAAGGCCTGCATATTACAAGTTCGTGCAACCATCGCAGTGTAATTAAAGTACATTTCAAAAACGCCCGTGTTGTAAAATTAACGTTAAAGAACTGAGAATATCTAACTATCCTAATTTTATAGGCGAGGAAAAACATCGAGTTAGTGATTCGTATGAGGCCTCAGTTTTCTTAAGTCGCAAGAAGCTTTCTATCTCAGACATTAAATAGATTTAGAACCTAGTTTACGGCAAATGCAAACGGCAAAATTTAATTTTGATTTCACTCCCTTTTTTTCTAATCCTTAAAAACATCTAACAGAAACATAGAAAAACATTTCCCATTCACAACAAATACAGACAATGTCGCATTGTTGTGTAAGGGCTGTAAGGCAGACGGCAAATGTTGGATGGGCACTGAATTGTGTGGTATTGAACTACAGCTTTCCAGTCTCTGAAGAATAACAAATAAAAGGGAAACGAGAAACATTGGCTTCTGGGCTGACATGTTAATAATTTTCAAGTTCCCTCACAACTTCTTTTCACCACAAGTGTGCCCTCAGAGCATCTGACAGATTTGTAATAATAAACTTCACTGAAGTTAATCCCTGTTTCGCGGGGTTAGTGTTAGGATGGGAGACCAAAACAATAAACCCGTCATAAAAAACAGAAACATCTGACCGAAAATACTATTAACGCTAACAAATGCGAACTCAGCAAGGTACAGATTTTGTTAGCTTGCTTTATGCAAAGCAAATATTGATGCAAAAGCAAATAACTATTGATACACAGTTTTTAGAAAGAGCAGAAGGAAGTTTCCGGAACGGTCGATCGAGAATAAAATATTTACGACATGAAAACATTAATTTTGAACCGTGAATATAGAATATAAAAAGTTACGATCAGCGACAAACATTTTGGGAGATTTTTGCTACGTTGAAATAAATCGCAAAATCGAAAGTGACATGGCCGGAATTGAGCGGGCGCCGTGATTAAGTTACCGCGGCATACTCGCCAAACAGTGAAGCATCTGTGTCAAATGATGGAAAGATACCGGGTTTTTGTAAGTTTCTTTTTCTGTCAAGTGTTATAAAGTTTGACAATGAAATGAGCGAAGTCAAAACAAAGATCACGATCGCCCAACTCTTTAGGTTGATAACGTCAAAATTTACTCTCCAAGACGCGTACGTTATTTATCACCAGGTAATTTTGGAAATAGCAGCTATTTTATTATTCATCTGCGTCACAATTTTTCACTGATTTTGGGGCTCATTTTGTTGAAACTCAAGCACGCTTCCAACAGGCCTGTGAACCCTTCCTGCTTACAGAGCAATACTGAACTAGTAATAGTCGACACTACAGCTGCCCCCGCGATGCAAAGTGCTGCATTATTTTTATTTGCAAATTATTATAGTCAATACCGTATGTGTTGACTGTTGTAATGTTGTAATAGTCTTTTAACTCAGATCAAAGAAGGTGTAGCCTGAAGTTGAGACGATTACTTTAAGTTGTTTTTACTCTCTCAGGGGGAAAATGAGTCGAAGTAATAGTCTGAAATCCAGGCTAGAAAAGGCAAGGCGGAAAAGGCAATAGGATATTTGGAATGAACAGAGTATGGAAAATCCACGAAGTCGCAGTTGTTTACAAATAAGTTTATTATGGGATATAGTTTAGTGACAATATTACTATATCTAGTGTTATTACTCGGGCCCGTAGGGGCACGAGTTATAAGACGTTTGATTTCAGTTTTTTTTTTCCTGTGCAGCAAAATGCACAATAGAATAACGTGGCGGTGTTCGATTGGGCAATGCACAATAGAAGCCACGTGGTGCTGTTTACATTGGTTATTTAAAGCAAACACGTAATCCAAGATCATGAAGAGCACTGTGATGCGTTGTTTCGGATTACTGAAGATCGACGTTGCGTTGGCTTAATCGATTTCCTCTTGGGGCGCTCAAAACACATACAAAGAAAGGCATTGGCTTTTCGCGATAGACCCACACTAAAAGATGTCAAGCGTCAGCTTTGAAACAAGTCGTTCCGCGAACTGAATGAAACAAGAATATATTCGAATGTAACTGAAATGGACGCAACTATTGAAAGTGATACAAGTCAAAATACAAATTCTTTAATGAGCAGCGGGTATACCTTATTGAGAACTACTCTGAAGATGACAGCGACAAAGAAAATAACTCCACAAACAAATGGACGCCATATTGGGATCTTCTGAAGACAAAGTAAAAACATTGGCACAGCGAACAAATGGCCTCACGCTTGTACCATTTTCACCGCGAACAAACAGCTTCCCGCTCAGTGTACCATTGACCACGGAGATAAGTTTTTTGTCTGTTGCGTTTTTTAGTTTGTTGTTGTTAAACAGTTTGTTTCTTGTAGTGGTCTAGCTTCTATCGTTTGTTCAACTAGCCATATTAGCGATCGTTGTTCACTGCCATCTTGTGCGGCAGGTTAGTTTGCAGGGTTGCAGGTTGCAGGTTGAAATTTACTGTGACTGTTACATGAATAGCTAACCTTAGGCCTATTAGGCCTTAAAAAAAAACGTTTCTTTAGGCCTCCTTAGGCCTAAAAACGTTTCTTTAGGCCTAATTAGGCCTAAGTTTAGCTATTCATGTAACAGTCACAGTAAATTTCAACCTGCAACCTGCAACCTGCAACCTGCAAAAAACTAACCTGCCGCATCTTGTGTATTTTGTTCTGTTCTAGTTTTACAAGATTTGATGTCATCAGTGGAGACTGTGATCAGCTCTTTAGAAAATAAATGTGATGTAGTTTGAAAGGCTGTACAGTTATTTGATTCTCAATGGTAATAAAGACTTGATTCCAAAGGAGAAATACAGGTCTCGATAAGCACAAGTGTGTTTACTTTAGTTGTGATTTGCGTGTGCATTGACATAGACGTGCCCGAGAACGGAGCAGAATTACAGAGAAAAGGCTGAGACGTCTATTTTATAACAAAACTTGCTGGAACGTATTTGGTTAACAATGTACCGAGGTCATCCACATTTCATCGTATTACTAGCCAAGGAGATCACTTGTTCGTAAACGCAACTATAGGAGCTACCTCAGGTATGCGTTTAAATGTAAGCACGTGGTATGTAACACTTTTCCAAAAGCGTGTATGAACAGGTAAATGCAAAATGGTGTTTGAAACATCGAAGCATGTTCCTTAATAAAACTTAAAAGTGTGTTTGTATTTTTAAAAATATTAGGAACACTTGTGCTATCCAGACCATTTGGAAAATGAAAGTTAAATTTAATACAGAAATCAGGAATACCCGGTACGATTTGTAAAAGAATGTTGTTGTTTTGTTTTCTCCGAAACGGAACGTATTTCTTTTGAATTCAGGGTGAACTATTTACACAGTGAGATAGAGTGACCAATCAAAACAGAGTTTGTAATTGGAAATCTAAACATCTTCGAGATACAAAAACAAACTTGTGAACACGTAAACCTGAAATATTGCAAATCATAATGCTGACAAACCCAAAAACGAAGGAAATGGATCATGGATAGGACGTTTTGGATATCTGAATGATTTTGGGTTAGATTAAAGGATATATTGTTAGAAATTCCCATGTTATCCCTTTTCGTGTTAATTAGTAATGCAAACAAGTCTTAGTAATAAATTGGATTAACGAGGCAAACG
>NC_090885.1:4906252-4913832 GCF_036669925.1 Montipora capricornis
TGAGAGAAATTTTCTGGATATCCGCAGTACACAACTTCAGAATTACATCTCGCTACATTCAGACAACAGCAAACACCACTGCCGACACGCTATCACGCTTACACAATCACCTGAGTGCCGACAACTTCCTCTCTCTGCTTCATTCTGGATCAATCACGAACAATTTTATTAATCTGTCATCAACTTCTCTTTCTGTGCTCCCAACACAGGTCCAACTGGCACTCAAGAGCGGGCCCTAGATGAAGAATGGGCACGCTATCGAGGCAAGGCCTTTGCCGCTACTACTAGGACCACGTACAAGTCGCAGTTTCGTGCTTATCTACGGTTCTGTTTGTACTTTGGATACAACATCGTTCCGTGCTCAACACCGACACTACTAAGATATGTGACCTTTCTGTCACGCACCCTATCACCAAGCAGCATTGCGAACTATCTTAACATTGTACGGCTAATTCCTCTGCAGTATGGATACCCTAACCCCATAGACAACGCGTTAGTTAAATTCCAGTATTCGTTACTTATTCGTGGCATTAAAAGATCAAGCAACCAAGCCGCCACTCGCCCGAAACTTCCTATAACACCAACTGTCCTCAATGGCATTCGTTGGCAGTTGACGCTCTCAAACTCGTTCGATGCGACTTTCTGGGCCGCTTGCCTGGTTGCCTTTTATAGTTTCTTTAGGAAAGCAAATCTGCTCCCGCCTTCACGAGATAAATTCGATGAACATTTACATCCCCGTAGAAGTGACTTACACCTCTTTAGCTGGGGTGTGGTTATGATTGTCCGATGGAACAACACTATTCAATTCAAGCAGCGGACATTGTTGATCTCGTTGCCGAGGGTAAACGAATCCCCCCTCTGTCCTCTTACTGCCCTGGCCAATGCTTATGATCTAACGAGAGACGCTGGGCCCTACGATCTTGCTTTTATGTACCGTCAAGGGACAAACCTAGTGATGCTTACCTACAACAAATTCCTACAAAAATTACAATTGACTTTAAGCGCTGCGGGTTTAAACACAGAGCATTATGCCGGCCATTCGTTCAGACGAGGGGGTGCAACTTTTGCCATGCGATGTGGTTTGCCAGTAGAACTACTCAAGATACAAGGCGATTGGAAATCAAATGCGTATGAACGCTACTTAGAAAAACTTTTCAAGATAGATTAAAAGCAGTAGCCATTGTAGCCAAACATGTCGGTAGTCATTAGTTTTTGTTTTCAGTGTACACCAATTTTGGGGAATTTGGAGGGCATTTGCATGGTTTAATAAAGCCCATTGTTTCATCCCCAAAATTGTGTGGTATTTTAAGTGCTAGATAAACTTTGTTTATGGTAGTTTAAAATTCCGGCGTTATCTCTGCGGTAGGAAATTATGTTATCCGACGTATGTATAGAGTTACTGTACTAATGCGTATTTCACTGATCCCGAGTGTCAGTTTATTTAGCGAGCGTTTGTGAAAACATTAGAGCTGTAAGTTTTAGCTACCCTCCCTCCCCCCACGGAGGGCATTTGCATGGTTTAATAAAGCCCATTCTTTCATCCCCAAAATTGTGTGGGATTTTAAAAATTACACAGCGCGTCCTTTAGGTAAAATCTTTGCTCGTTGGCAATTAGCGATTGCTATGACTGCTATATCTTGGATTTAATATAGAGGTAGTCGACTCTCTTTCAAGTAATGGTATGAATGGTATATAGGGACACTATTTCACTATTCATACCTTTACCCTTCCTTTCCCTTTTCTTGTCCTTGTGCTTTACCAGCTTTTTCCCTTTTTTTTTTCTTTTCTTCTCCTTCGTCGGTAGACATTCCACTAGTGACTTCTATGGATTCGCTTTCACTCTCTAACTTTCTCTTACCTAATGCGACAAAACTTAATTTGGAAGTTTGCATTAGCAAGTTGGGGACTAATCCTCGAGAGCTCAAAATAACGTGACACACTTTCACAATAGTATTTGGAAAGTCTATCACTTTAATCGTAACATTTCTCTTTGCATATCCTTATATATCCTTCCGTGGCCTGTAAGTGCCACAAAGGGGCTGACAGAGACACCACACGTTCGTTTATACATTGCACTGAAGATGTTTACTAAAGGCTGGTTTTCACTTGCGACGGAGTCGTAGTCGGAATCGGAGACGTAGTCATAAGAGGGCTTACGACCGAGTGAAAATCCAAATCGGAGCCGTAAACGGAGTCATAAGCTCGACGGGATTAGAATCGGAAGAATCAGACCGTTTCCATTTCTTCCGATTCCGTTTACTACTCCGTCGCTTATGATCCAGTGAAAACTAGATTGTCGAAGTCGGAAGCAGAAGCGGAAGACCAAACCAATCACATGGCCTGGGATCGAACCTTGTGATTGGTTTTATTCTTCCGCTTATGCTTGCGACTCCAACAATGCAGTTCTCACTAGGTCGCAAGCGACGGAGTCATGGCATCGTTGTCCTGCTTCCGACTCCGTCGGTTTGATTTTCACTAGATCGTATCGCTGTACGCTTCTGATTAAGACTCCGACTACGACTCCGTCGCTAGTAAAAACCAGCCATAATTGTTTACCTTCTGAGAGCGCGTTCTTTTCATTGATGCGACCTTCTCTTTTTTTTTTTTCGTCGGCGCGACATTTTTTTACTCCGGCGCTACGTTTGTTTGTTTGTTTTCTTTTTCTCTACCGCAAGACATTTTCTATAGAATCTGTCTCAATCTAGTCCGCTTTGCGTTGCATTGCATTCAAACGCTTTATACGGATGAGAAATAACAAGGTGGCTTCTGACTTTATCTAAGTCCAAGTTACCACGGCACTATTTCGCGGCACTTCAGGACACCCTAAGAACACCCCCCCCCCCCCCCACCCCCCGTTACAGATAAAAGAGAATCGCGCCCGTCAAAAAAGAAGTCGCGCTAAATAAACAAAGTCGTGCCGGAGAAAAACAAAATTTCTGCCAAAGAAAGAAAAGTCGCGCGGCTAAATAATCTACCGGGTTATATCATTGAGTTTTTGCACTTAATATCTTAGATTTAACGTACTGGTCGACCGAATTTCAAGTAATGGTATAAATGGTATATAGGGGCAACATTTCACTATGCATACCTTTACTCTTCCTTTCCCTTTTCCTCTCCCTGTGTTTTACCAGCCTTTCCCCTTTTTTTTTTTCTTTTCTTCTCCTTGGTCGGTAGACATTCCACTAGTGAATTCTACGGATTCGCTTTCACTCTCTGACTTCCTATTACCTAACGCGATAAAAATTAATTTTGGAAAAGACGATTTAATTCTGACAGTCTTGATTTCGTTAAATGAAATTAATGAATGAAAGTTTGCATTACCAAGTCGGTGTCTAATCAAGAGCTCAAAACAATTAACACACTTTCAAAATAGTATTTGAAAAGTCTATAATTTTTTATCATAACATTTCCCTTTGGATACCTCAATCTACCCTACGGTGACCGATAAGTGGAATGGAATGGGCTCGGAAAAGCGCATTTGTCGATTATCCATCGTCCTTTACCGGCCACCGTACTTGACGGTAAATTGATATTAGAGAGCGCTAGCAATGAGAAACGGTCCCTATGATAACAATCCCATTTTTATTAATCGGATTATTCCATTGCGCTAGAAATTATAAATATACAGACGTCAGAACTATTTAACCCTTAGTCGTGTAATTAACAATCCTTTGCTCAAACGTGCTAACGTCACTTAAAACATTTTGAGAAACTTCTTCGTTTTCCTCCTCACAAGTACCGGCGTCCTCGTTTTGCTCGTCATTGTCGGCAATAATCTGTTGTTAGCGTTGTTTGACTGATGCTTAAGAAAGCAGATAATTATGTCGCACGACCCAATATGGTCAAGTCCAGGAAAGCAAGGAAAATTTAAAATGGGGTAAAAAGACGCCTATAGTAGATATTACACACATGCAGTGTCTTTGTCATTGTATCAATGGCAGTCTTTACCTTATCAGTCTTAACATTACAGCCTAAATAATCTAAGCAATATTCCAAGACAAAGTAATTTTTTAAATTCGTCAAGTAAAAGGAAATTTTCATCACAACGACCCAACGCCTCTTTTTTAACTTCAGGTTTAACGATCGCTTTGACCTTATATTTCCGCCTGTCTCAAAGCTCAAGAAAAACGGAAGTTCAATAAGGCCCATATTCAAGTCGTCGTGCTTCTCGCCCGGTGGCCGAACAAAATTCAGGATTTAAGTTTGACAACAAGCACGGCATGAGCACGGCGTCCAGAATCAAACTTGGGTTGAATTTACATTACGGCAAGCAATTAAGTTCCACGACAAGCTCTGGCCGTGCTACACGACTCTGGCACGACAACAGCGATTTAAAAGTCGTTGCTTTCTTCTGCCCCCCCTTCTGCCCTTCTGCCCCCGCCAAAACTGCAATTCATAAATTTAATCTTTATATGTTTTTGTGCGTAGATTGCGTTCCCTCGGTGAGTTAGGGGCGAGGCCAAAAAATTTGACACCATGCCGTACAACGTTTTGAAGAAGTCCCCAATCTTCTCTGTAACTGTCCTGACACCTGCCTGTGAACACAGGAGTGTCACGTGTACAATTGCCTGTCTCACGAGAGAGTCGGTGTCGTCTTCATTTAGAGAGTGGACAGGGGTCATCTTAATGATACGAAGTTAGAAAGTTGATAGTGGTAAAAAATCCAGCTAAACCAAATCCCAAAAATCCTGCAAAATCGATGAATTCCAACCAAAAAACACGGGGATACATCCAAAAGTGAAGTCCTACTATATTTATGTTATTGAAAAAAGCTAAAAAATAATGATATTTAAAGGCGTTCGCAGACCTCTCTATTTTTTTGAGCGAACTTGTTTTCCTCCTTTTTCACAGACTCCCTTCTTTCCTTCGCGATGGGTGGGCGTTATCAAGTTGACCTATTCCGTCTCGTCAATGCAAGCGTCCCACGTCGTTCCCCATATACGCAGGCTTACATCGCCAAAGTTGAATTTTTGCTGGTGAGAACAAGAGTCGCAAAAATTCAAACTGGGGGTTATAGGCGGTTTTTTTACAGTAGTGTAGCAGCTCTCGTAACATGTCTCCACTGTTTGGTATTGTGAGCAGCTTCTATGTGGTTTTGTGAGTCTTTAAGTCACTGTTTCAATTGTTTCGATCGCTTGTTTTTTCTTGTTTTGGGTTAGGGTAGCGAGTTCCGAGCACATAATACCTTAGGATAGCTGCTAAATCACCGTTTTTTTTAAACCGGTTTAATAAGTTTCATTTATTCGTCCCAAAGCACTAGCCGGCATCGAGGAGATCCGTGAAGAGCTGTCCTTTGCTTCTCGTTAGCTGCAAAGCAGGAACTTTTCTTTGATTACAAGTAATATTACTACAATAAGACACAATTTTGAAGCATGCGCCACTAAGAAAAACTTGTTAGAAAAGAAGAATCATTCTTTCTTTGCAATAATGGAGTGTTTACACCTCTGCGTATTTTGTCCTTGAAATAAGAAGTGTACTGTCCATTTACATGTAGCGAATCAGAACTGACCTTGTTGTAACTGTAGGCAGTTTTTAAGCCAGTACACACAGCCATATCATACTTGTTAGACTGGAAATAAAACTTAAAATCAACGGGATACCCAAGGGCTACATTGCAATGCAAGTAGCCAGTACAGAAACACACTATAGTGGTTTTCAAGAGAGTGTCGTAACACAAATACCAAAGTGGATGATTACTTCGACCAATCACAGCAGGTGAAAAATAAGCGCGATGAACCATTTGAATGATTGTGCCGCCCATGACGTCGCTTTGACACTGAGGTATGCCAGCAACTCGGAATTGGCTATCTTTCCCACGTTGTTTGTGATTGCCCGAAGTAATTGGTTATATTTCTTCGATACGACCGGATGGACGACAAATGGCTTGTGATCATCACGAGAGTCGTAAGGCCAATGTGTAGCGATCTCAGCGTCATTATCGTAACTCTGTTTAATCCTCGGATTTTAAAGTAGGTTTGGTGTAGCTAATATCTCTGATCATCGACATGATATCGATACCCCAACATCGGGAAACTCAATGCCCTCACTCTAGTGCGAATAGTGTGTGGGTTGATTTACTTCCGCACAGGGTTGTGATTATTGAAGGGTTTTGTGAGACGAAGGCCTACGGTTAATCGTCCTTATCCGAAAGCACAAGATATAGAGTGGTCAAGTGTGACATCAACAAATATTTAAATTTTGGAAATTATGGGATTCATTAAGATCTTCAGAAAGTACACAAGATGAAGAATGCCCACTCGCCACAAAGCAGCATCTTATTACAATTTGTGGGCGAGATATTGGTCCTTTCATGCTTCAGTCACAAATCCTTGTAATTTCGTCTTTGTTCTAAACGGTTTAGAACCAAGCTCCTACCCGTGAACAGACAGGATATCAAAAATGTCTCAACAATTGTGTCCAAATTGTAGAGTAGGATGAGACTTGTAGTTGCTAATAGGGTTGATTATTACGATTGATAAAACATCTACGAATATTCCAAGAATAAACGTATGAAAAAACATCTACCCAACCTGCTCAAGATATTTGAAACATTCGTCCAATTTTCCTGCCCTCTTAGAAGACTGATCAAGCGAGCGAGTGAACTGTAATGTCCTGAAATCCAAACGAACCATAGTGTGAATCATCCTTGCTTATTTTGGGATCAAAGCTCGAAATGGGGGAAGCAATTCCTGCATCGCGCTATTCCAAGCGTATCTGACGGGGGACGTAAATAGGCTATTCAGTATTTAATCTAGCCTCTCTTTTTTTAACAGCATTCAAGAACAAAAATTGCTGTACAACGTAGCAAGAAAAATCGCGCACTCAATAAGTGCACGCACAAGCGGCGCGCGCGTCATAATCTCGTTGTACCGTGATCCTGATAACGTAAGTCAACCCAACTCTTACCTCTCATCGCTGGAAATGCTGTGGCAATACTACAAAAGTTGGTTTATGCTTTAAGCATGGCTACATGTATATCAAAGAATGAAGCAATCAAAGACCTTCTTAAGGTGCTCATTCAAAAAGCTAGACTTGCATTCTCACGTTTCTTTGTGCTCTCTACACTTTCCGCAAACTGCATAACTCGATATGCGCATGCTAAAGCATGTACCGGTGAATGAGAGATAGTTTTCTATTGGCTTTCGTATAGCCTTCGCGTTCAGACTTACTTTGAGACGAAAGTTTACAGATGTGACCCTCGGGAATGGTCTGTTCAACGTTATAGATAAATTATTATTCACAAAGAAAGAGGTCCTCTTAAACCGTTAATGTGTTACTTAACGTTCCTTCACTTTGTCCTAATATTTTCCTGACATATGCCCCAGGATCAGAGTTATAACATGGCCTGAACAAAGGCAGATGACAGTACAGGGAGCTCCAGTGCTGCGGCTCCGGTGCTGTTGTTGCTCAGGCAAAGAGAAAAGCTAAGAAACCAACAGGCGTTTTGACTTCGGTCATCTACGCGGCGGCCAACCTTTTTCTACTTCAAGGACCATTAAGAATGAACAAGGAAACTTAAACTAGCCAGGCTGCTTACCCGTTTTTCTCCAGCAGTTGTTGAAAGTGAAAAGTGGCGGAGT
>NC_090885.1:4918332-4933332 GCF_036669925.1 Montipora capricornis
ACATAGAAAAACATTTACCATTCACAACAAATACAGGATCATGTCGCCATATGTTGTGTAAGGGCTTTGTTGTTTTAAGGAAGACGGCAAACTGTTGGATGGCGCACTGAAGTTGTGTGGTATTGAACTACAGACTTTCCAGTCTCTGAAGAATAACAAATAAATGGGAAACGGAGAAACATTGGCTTCCTCTGGGCGACATGTTTATAATTTTCAAGTTCGCCTCACAACTTCTTTTCCACCACAATGTGTGCCCTCAGAGAAGCTGGGACAGAGTTTGTAAATAATAAACTTCACTGAAGTGTAATCCCCTGTTTCGCGGTGGTTAGTGTTAGGATGGTAGACCAAAACAATAACCCGTCATAAAAACAGAAACATCTGACCGAAAATACTATAACGCTAACAAATGCGAACTCAGCAAGGTACAGATTTGTTAGCTTGCTTTATGCAAAGCAAATATTGATGCAAAGCAAATAACTATTGATACACAGTTTTTAGAAAGAGCAGAAGGAAGTTTCCGGAACGGTCGATCGAGAATAAAATATTTACGACATGAAAACATTAATTTTGAAACCGTGAATATAGAATATAAAAAGTACGATCAGCGACAACATTTTGGGAGATTTTGCTACGTTGAAATAAATCGCAAAATCGAAAGTGACATGGCCGGAATTGAGCGGGCGCCGTGATTAAGTTACCGCGGCATACTCGCCAAACAGTGAAGCATCTGTGTCAATGATGGAAAGATACCGGGTTTTTGTAAGTTTCTTTTTCTGTCAAGTGTTATAAAGTTTGACAATGAAATGAGCGAAGTCAAACAAAGATCACGATCGCCCAACTCTTTAGGTTGATAACGTCAAAATTTACTCTCCAAGACGCGTACGTTTATTTATCACCAGTAATTTTGGAAATAGCAGCTATTTTATTATTCATCTGCGTCACAATTTTTCAACTGATTTTGGGGCTCATTTTGTTGAAACTCAAGCACGCTTCCAACAGGCCTGTGAACCCTTCCTGCTTACAGAGCAATACTGAACTAGTAATAGTCGACACTACAGCTGCCTCCGCGATGCAAAGTGCTGCATTATTTTTATTTGCAAATTATTATAGTCATACCGTATGTGTTGACTGTTGTAATGTTGTAATAGTCTTTTAACTCAGATCAAAGAAGGTGTAGCCTGAAGTTGAGACGATTACTTTGAGTTGTTTTTACTCTCTCAGGGGAAAATGAGTCGAAGTAATAGTCTGAAATCCAGGCTAGAAAAGGCAAGGCGGAAAAGGCAATAGGATATTTGGAATGAACAGAGTATGGAAAATCCACGAAGTCGCAGTTGTTTACAAATAAGTTTATTATGGGATATAGTTTAGTGACAATATTACTATATCTAGTGTTACTCGGGCCCGTAGGGGCACGAGTTATAAGACGTTTGATTTCAGTTTATCTTTTTCCTGTGCACCAAAATGCACAATAGAATAACGTGGCGGTGTTCGATTGGGCAATGCACAATAGAAGCCACGTGGTGCTGTTTACATTGGTATTTAAAGCAAACACGTAATCCAAGATCATGAGAGCACTGTGATGCGTTGTTTCGGATTACTGAAGATCGACGTTGCGTTGGCTTAATCGATTTCCTCTTGGGGCGCTCAAAACACATACAAAGAAAGGCATTGGCTTTTTCGCGATAGACCCACACTAAAAGATGTCAAGCGTCAGCTTTGAACAAGTCGTTCCGCGAACTGAATGAAACAAGAATATATTCGAATGTAACTGAAATGGACGCAACTATTGAAAGTGATACAAGTCAAAATACAAATTCTTTAATGAGCAGCGGGTATACCTTATTGAGAACTACTCTGAAGATGACAGCGACAAAGAAAATAACTCCACAAACAAATGGACGCCATATTGGGATCTTCTGAAGACAAAGTAAAAACATTGGCACAGCGAACAAATGGCCTCACGCTTGTACCATTTTTCACCGCGAACAAACAGCTTCCCGCTCAGTGTACCATTGACCACGGAGATAAGTTTTTTGTCTGTTGCGTTTTTTAGTTTGTTGTTGTTAAACAGTTTGTTTCTTGTAGTGGTCTAGCTTCTATCGTTTGTTCAACTAGCCATATTAGCGATCGTTGTTCACTGCCATCTTGTGCGGCAGGTTAGTTTTGCAGGTTGCAGGTTGAAATTTACTGTGACTGTTACATGAATAGCTAACCTTAGGCCTAATTAGGCCTAAAAACGTTTCTTTAGGCCTCCTTAGGCCTAAAAACGTTTCTTTAGGCCTAATTAGGCCTAAGGTTAGCTATTCATGTAACAGTCACAGTAAATTAATTTCAACCTGCAACCTGCAACCTGCAACCTGCAAAAAACTAACCTGCCGCATCTTGTGTATTTTGTTCTGTTCTAGTTTTACAAGATTTGATGTCATCAGTGGAGACTGTGATCAGCTCTTTAGAAATAAATGTGATGTAGTTTGAAAGGCTGTACAGTTATTGATTCTCAATGGTAATAAAGACTTGATTCCAAAGGAGAAATACAGGTCTCGATAAGCACAAGTGTGTTTACTTTAGTTGTGATTTGCTTGTGCATTGACATAGACGTGCCCGAGAACGGAGCAGAATTACAGAGAAAAGGCTGAGACGTCTATTTTATAACAAAACTTGCTGGAACGTATTTGGTTAACAATGTACCGAGGTCATCCACATTTCATCGTATTACTAGCCAAGGAGATCACTTGTTCGTAAACGCAACTATAGGAGCTACCTCAGGTATGCGTTTAAATGTAAGCACGTGGTATGTAACACTTTTCCAAAAGCGTGGCTGAACAGGTGCATGCAAAATGATGTTTGAAACATCGAAGCATGTTCCTTAAACTTAAAAGTGTGTTTGTATTTTTAAAAATATTAGGAACTCTTGTGCTATCCAGACCATTTGGAAAATGAAAGTTAAATATAATACAGAACTCAGGAATACCCGGTACGATTTGTAAAAGAATGTTGTTGCTTTGTTTTCTCCGAAACGGAACGTATTTCTTTTGAATTCAGGGTGAACTATTTACACAGTGAGATAGAGTGACCAATCAAAACAGAGTTTGTAATTGGAAATCTAAACATCTTCGAGATACAAAAACAAACTTGTGAACACGTAAAACCTGAAATATTGCAAATCATAATGCTGACAAACCCAAAAACGAAGGAAATGGATCATGGATAGGACGTTATGAATATCCGAACGATGTTGGGTTAGATTAAAGGATATTTGTTAGAAATTCCCATGTTATCCCTTTTCGTGTTAATTAGTAATGCAAACAAGTCTTAGTAATAAATTGGATTAACGAGGCAAACGTAATGCATTTAATCATGAGAAGATTCACGGAAAACGGAATTTAAAATGTTATGCGGGGTAAGTATTTGAAGGTATTTTTAGACTTTATGCTTCGATGTATTGTGCACATAAACGAGTATCTGTTCTTCTCTTTAAATGAGATTTTACAGCACTATCAGTAAACACTGTTAATGTTACGTGACCGTCTAAAAGGGCTATTCATGTCGCGATAGTTATCTTCGCGTTCTTTGTAGTCGGCCGTTCAAGGTCATACAATCAACGGGTTTCTTGTTATTAAAACGAGGACATGAAGACTTTGTTCCTAGATCTCAGATTATAACGTACACCTGCATTAGCCAAATCTGTTAAAGCCTCATTCATTAGTGCTGAAGAGCACGGTGTATGCTTACCTGCTACTTGGTAGTACCTGTGCAACTGGCTTCTTTAATAGACAGGGTCTAGCTATAAAAGCCTCAGTTAGTCGTCCAAGGTTCACTTGGCAGTTTGTCTTCTATAGTAAATCAACTAGCTGTTTGCAATTTGTCAAAGTTCTCCCCCCCCTCCCTCTCTGCCTTTGGAGATGGTTGTATTTATCGCTTTGCCGTCATTAAAATTGGGTCGCTCCTGCGTGGTGTGGTTTAAGTCTGCGCAGCGACTTCCCCCAAGCTTGTTGGCTCCTTGCCTTTGTACATTGCTCACTAGCCAATACTCTTGTCCGATCCAGCACTTCCTGTTTACCACTCAGCTCGTAGTGCTGGAGAGATCTTTGTCACGCAATCTGGAAGTCGCATAGGCTAACCAGCCGCAAGGCAGTGTTTCCTTCAAAAAACCCTAATACGTCTGGTGTCTAGTTCCATTGCGCCTTGCGTTATGTGTTTAAAAGCGAATTATGCATGTTGATACCAAGGAACAGTGACATTAATGGTTAATATTCCTTGACAGGCTTCTCACCGTTCAGAGAGTTTGCGTTCACATTTCTATCTTTATTTCTCGAGAGTTTCAATACACGAAGCGAAATAACAATGACAGGCCAAGTGATCCACACTTTTCTCCCGCCCTTACCATTCCGGAAACGAAACAATTTTTTTGACACCGACTCCGTTTGCGTACAGAGGTTATTTTTCATTAGACAAGAGGTTTGGAAATAGAATTCAAATAAAAAATATTTCTCTTTGAAATGTTCAGTTTGTAAGTCGCTTTAATACTGCATTCGCTATCAAGCGCGGTGCGAGTCAACAATTAAAACAAGTGGTTTTAAGAGAGGATGGGAGAGAGAGAAGAAAAAAAAATTATTTACCAGCAAAGGGTCTGTCCGTATAGCAAAAAAATGTGATATCGGTCTTGAAAAAGCTGCCCTCGAGCAGCTATTTTAAGGCCTCGGCCACAGTTTTTCTCTATACGGGCCTCCCAGCTGGCAAATAACATATTTATTTTGACAATTGGGTGCATTCTACTGTCAGTATTTAAATTACAACAAATGGTATATTTTAAATACTTGATTCTCGTGCTATGGATTCATTTGGCATGGCCATCCTCAAGGGACTTTGTAATTCTGAAAGTATCTTCAAGAGTTGAGATATAGTGCACATCTTCGCGTGTCGCGCACGTGACAAAGTGTTTTTTTACGTGCATCAATGCACGAAAGCTTGGTCATCTTTGAAAGATGTTTATACATCTCACCTTCGTTTCTCTTTCATTTTTTTTCTGCAAAAGATGTTTCGATGAGTCATTTCGTTTCATCTTAAACCGTTCAATTAGCGTTTCCTTTCTCAAACACTGAGCAAGAATTATCATCGATCAGTAAAAAACAATGTGCTTTTCTCAAATTTTACCTCGTGTCCAGTGGTCATTGTCACCACCTGTCATGAAGATAATCTGGGTCCGGGTATTCACTACATGCACAGTCAAACATCATGAGAATCGCAATGTAAGGCCGATGTAAGAAGGACAGACTTCTCTGTTTTCTTTTCTTTAGTGCCAAATTAACGATGCACCACTGTACTGTTGCAGGCCCGAGTATAGGCTACTTGTAGCCTCTTGTTTAATTGAAAAATTGGTAGAAATATTGTATAACTAACAAAACGGAACTACTGCCTATGCAGAATATGGCTATTATATATAATTTTTGTTTGCATAGTGGCAAGAAAATTGTGTTAATCAGAACGATCATTATTATTCCTTGTGTAACAATTATGTAGCAGGATATATGTAACAGAGAAACTAAGTGTCCCATTCAACTGTGTTTGCATGAAGATAACAATAACTTTAATAACTAATTAGATCCTTTGTGTTATTGCTTTTACAATACGTAGCTGGTACATTTTCTTTTTTGCATGTTCTCAGAAAACTGATTAATTAGAAAGATAACTAATTGATTTTTTTGTAAAATGGTGTAATAGGCTATAACTAACTCAGTGTTCATTCGATTGTCTTTGCAAAAAGATAACAATAACCTTAAAAAACTAATTGTTTGGCCCTGTGCTACAGTACAACATGTAGCTAGAAACTGAGTGCTTCATTCATCTGCCTTTGAAAGAAGATAACCTACAATAACTTTAAAAATTTCATTGAATGTCTTTGTGCTACTGCTCATGCATTATGTAGCTGTTATATTCATATATATACTTTCAAACCGTTTTAATCACAAAGGTCATTAATCATTGTTTCTTGAACAACAATGATATGTTGATATGGTATCTTAAACACAGAAACTGAGACTGAAACTAACTATCAAATTAGTTTTCACTTCATTCAAAATTAAAAACCTGTTTAGTGTTAAAGATCGTACTCCTGTTGCTCTAAAATCCATGGTTGTTTACCAATTTTCTTGTGCGGGTTGTAATTCCCGTTATATTGGCGAAACTGGTCGCCACTTTTCTACCAGGATAAAGGAACACACGGAAAGCGAAATCTCCTTTATGTAAGAGCAAATACTCCCCTTCGTGCTTTAGTATTCTGGATTCTGCCAGCAACTCAATTGATTTAAAACTCAAAGAAGCTTTTCATATAAATAAGATCAAAACGGAACTTAACAAACAATTGCAGCATCACAACACTTTTCTCACGTTTTAGTTTACACCTTGTGTTTGCTGTCACGCTGTAAATAGTACCCGCTTTTGTATTACGTCATGTTGTAATAATTTTTTCATCTACCCGTAGACTTTATAACTGTTCACACTTAGGAACTCATTAAACTGATGATGGCATAAGCATGCCGAAACATGTCTTTTAATTTAGTTGTCTGTTTCCTACAGTATATATATATATAAGTTCAGTTTTTCTCACCTTAAAATCAGCTGCTCCTCAGCGTGACAACCGCGAGAACAGACGCCGTGATGCGACTGACACAAAATATTAAACCATGCGCTTCCTTTCATAATACTCTGCACCCCCAAATAGGGACTTTGGATTATTAACTGCTACCCCTGTTTATTGTGATGTCACAATGCACAAACTCTCAGAAACTCCCTTTGGGATTTTCTGCTTTACGTCATCCTAACCATTTCGTACTTGCGGGCGCAAACAATAGAAACGTCATCATTACCTACCGATTCCTCGCGGCCCCTGTTCGAGCAAATCGAGATTTTTTCGAGTATACCGACTGCATATTTGAACCATAAGTACTGTCCTTGATATACGCGCAAGCTACTAGGATGCCTCCTCGCAATCCCTGGGGGGCAAAAAATTCTCCCATATCACAGTTCAACCGTGACGGCTCGAAAATTCAATAGACAACATGATATTATAATTCACAAAGGCAGAAAATACCACAGAATCCTTTTCCAGCGAAAAATATATTAAAACAAACAACATATTTGCTCTTAGAGGCGAAAACCTCTTCCTATTTCATTGCGTGCGTGAAGACAAGAAACTCAATCGTGTCAAATTTAATACCATGTACTTCAGGCTTCCTGAAGAACCTTTTCCTCGAATAACAAGAAAATGCTTTTTCTATTGCCATAAAAACTACCCAGTTAAGCTCGCATATCATAAAACATGATGAATTCATAAAGGCCACCTTTTCCAGCGAACAATTTTTTGAAGCAAACAACATATTTGCTATGAGAGGCAAAAACCCCTTCTATTTCATTACGTGCGTGAAGAGAAGAAACTCAATCGTGTCAAATATGCGCAATATTGCAACAAACTAAATTTCAGGATCAAACCGTTTCCATGAAGAACCTTTCCTTGAATAATGAGGCACAAAATAGACGACAAGCTTTCTTTCAAATAATTCTTGGCTGTCACATTTCCAATTATGTTTTTCCTGAAGACTGTGCAGAGTTGATCACAGATCCACGTAAGGTGTTCGATTCGTTCTCTGTCTTTGTTGAACCCATAAGTTACCAGAGAATTTTCCATTTGGTTTCAGTGCTCTACATAACAGCACACTTGGTAATATTTCAAATACAGCTCACCTTGATTTCGGCTCGACGGGCGATAGATTATTGTCGAAGTGCATTACTCGTCGCTTTTAAGATTCCACCGACTGTATATCCAATTGATTTGCCATTATTGAGCTTCATAAGGGTATATTTTGTTCAAAGATCCACTAAAACGCCATTCGCGTTACATGACTTTCGACGCCATTGCCGGTTAAGGTAATCGTTCTACTGTGTCCACCAGAGAAATCTACGCATTTCCAACTACCATCTCGATCCTAAGAAAATACGCGCAGAAGGCTGTATGCGAAAAGACACCACTTAGCAGGGAAGTGACAGGCAAGACTTTTACCGACACGGAAAAAAAAAGAGAAAAAAAAAGAAAACAAACAAACTAAACGAAGACCCCGACTGGGTTTGGCATACTGGCAACCCAGTAACTAGAACTATGTACTGTCCTGTTAGCCCTCAGGCGATGGGGCCCACAACTTTCACATAAATGGATCGTTATCTACACCGACAATACAGTCACAAAATCTTGGCTTAAAAAAGAAACTAGTAGATCGAAGAGGACAATGGTCTGGCTGAGAGAAATTTTCTGGATATCCGCAGTACACAACTTCAGAATTACATCTCGCTACATTCAGACAACAGCAAACACCACTGCCGACACGCTATCACGCTTACACAATCACCTGAGTGCCGACAACTTCCTCTCTCTGCTTCATTCTGGATCAATCACGAACAATTTTATTAATCTGTCATCAACTTCTCTTTCTGTGCTCCCAACACAGGTCCAACTGGCACTCAAGAGCGGGCCCTAGATGAAGAATGGGCACGCTATCGAGGCAAGGCCTTTGCCGCTACTACTAGGACCACGTACAAGTCGCAGTTTCGTGCTTATCTACGGTTCTGTTTGTACTTTGGATACAACATCGTTCCGTGCTCAACACCGACACTACTAAGATATGTGACCTTTCTGTCACGCACCCTATCACCAAGCAGCATTGCGAACTATCTTAACATTGTACGGCTAATTCCTCTGCAGTATGGATACCCTAACCCCATAGACAACGCGTTAGTTAAATTCCAGTATTCGTTACTTATTCGTGGCATTAAGAGATCAAGCAACCAAGCCGCCACTCGCCCGAAACTTCCTATAACACCAACTGTCCTCAATGGCATTCGTCGGCAGTTGACGCTCTCAAACTCGTTCGATGCGACTTTCTGGGCCGCTTGCCTGGTTGCCTTTTATAGTTTCTTTAGGAAAGCAAATCTGCTCCCGCCTTCACGAGATAAATTCGATGAACATTTACATCCCCGTAGAAGTGACTTACACCTCTTTAGCTGGGGTGTGGTTATGATTGTCCGATGGAACAACACTATTCAATTCAAGCAGCGGACATTGTTGATCTCGTTGCCGAGGGTAAACGAATCCCCCCTCTGTCCTCTTACTGCCCTGGCCAATGCTTATGATCTAACGAGAGACGCTGGGCCCTACGATCTTGCTTTTATGTACCGTCAAGGGACAAACCTAGTGATGCTTACCTACAACAAATTCCTACAAAAATTACAATTGACTTTAAGCGCTGCGGGTTTAAACACAGAGCATTATGCCGGCCATTCGTTCAGACGAGGGGGTGCAACTTTTGCCATGCGATGTGGTTTGCCAGTAGAACTACTCAAGATACAAGGCGATTGGAAATCAAATGCGTATGAACGCTACTTAGAAAACTCTTTTCAAGATAGATTAAAAGCAGTAGCCATTGTAGCCAAACATGTCGGTAGTCATTAGTTTTTGTTTTCAGTGTACACCAATTTTGGGGAATTTGGAGGGCATTTGCATGGTTTAATAAAGCCCATTGTTTCATCCCCAAAATTGTGTGGTATTTTAAGTGCTAGATAAACTTTGTTTATGGTAGTTTAAAATTCCGGCGTTATCTCTGCGGTAGGAAATTATGTTATCCGACGTATGTATAGAGTTACTGTACTAATGCGTATTTCACTGATCCCGAGTGTCAGTTTATTTAGCGAGCGTTTGTGAAAACATTAGAGCTGTAAGTTTTAGCTACCCTCCCTCCCCCCACGGAGGGCATTTGCATGGTTTAATAAAGCCCATTCTTTCATCCCCAAAATTGTGTGGGATTTTAAAAATTACACAGCGCGTCCTTTAGGTAAAATCTTTGCTCGTTGGCAATTAGCGATTGCTATGACTGCTATCTTGGATTTAATATAGAGGTAGTCGACTCTCTTTCAAGTAATGGTATGAATGGTATATAGGGACATTATTTCACTATTCATACCTTTACCCTTCCTTTCCCTTTTCTTGTCCTTGTGCTTTACCAGCTTTTTCCCTTTCTTTTTTTTCTTTTCTTCTCCTTCGTCGGTAGACATTCCACTAGTGACTTCTATGGATTCGCTTTCACTCTCTAACTTTCTCTTACCTAATGCGACAAAACTTAATTTGGAAGTTTGCATTAGCAAGTTGGGGACTAATCCTCGAGAGCTCAAAATAACGTGACACACTTTCACAATAGTATTTGGAAAGTCTATCACTTTAATCGTAACATTTCTCTTTGCATATCCTTATATATCCTTCCGTGGCCTGTAAGTGCCACAAAGGGGCTGACAGAGACACCACACGTTCGTTTATACATTGCACTGAAGATGTTTACTAAAGGCTGGTTTTCACTTGCGACGGAGTCGTAGTCGGAATCGGAGACGTAGTCATAAGAGGGCTTACGACCGAGTGAAAATCCAAATCGGAGCCGTAAACGGAGTCATAAGCTCGACGGGATTAGAATCGGAAGAATCAGACCGTTTCCATTTCTTCCGATTCCGTTTACTACTCCGTCGCTTATGATCCAGTGAAAACTAGATTGTCGAAGTCGGAAGCAGAAGCGGAAGACCAAACCAATCACATGGCCTGGAATCGAACCTTGTGATTGGTTTATTCTTCCGCTTATGCTTGCGACTCCAACAATGCAGTTCTCACTAGGTCGCAAGCGACGGAGTCATAAGTGGCATCGTTGTCCTGCTTCCGACTCCGTCGGTTTGATTTTCACTAGATCGTATCGCTGTACGCTTCTGATTAAGACTCCGACTACGACTCCGTCGCTAGTAAAAACCAGCCATAATTGTTTACCTTCTGAGAGCGCGTTCTTTTCATTGATGCGACCTTCTCTTTTTTTTTTTTTCGTCGGCGCGACATTTTTTTACTCCGGCGCTACGTTTGTTTGTTTGTTTTCTTTTTCTCTACCGCAAGACATTTTCTATAGAATCTGTCTCAATCTAGTCCGCTTTGCGTTGCATTGCATTCAAACGCTTTATACGGATGAGAAATAACAAGGTGGCTTCTGACTTTATCTAAGTCCAAGTTACCACGGCACTATTTCGCGGCACTTCAGGACACCCTAAGAACACCCCCCCCCCCCCCCCACCCCCCGTTACAGATAAAAGAGAATCGCGCCCGTCAAAAAAGAAGTCGCGCTAAATAAACAAAGTCGTGCCGGAGAAAAACAAAATTTCTGCCAAAGAAAGAAAAGTCGCGCGGCTAAATAATCTACCGGGTTATATCATTGAGTTTTTGCACTTAATATCTTAGATTTAACGTACTGGTCGACCGAATTTCAAGTAATGGTATAAATGGTATATAGGGGCAACATTTCACTATGCATACCTTTACTCTTCCTTTCCCTTTTCCTCTCCCTGTGTTTTACCAGCCTTTCCCCTTTTTTTTTTCTTTTCTTCTCCTTGGTCGGTAGACATTCCACTAGTGAATTCTATGGATTCGCTTTCACTCTCTGACTTCCTATTACCTAACGCGATAAAAATTAATTTTGGAAAAGACGATTTAATTCTGACAGTCTTGATTTCGTTAAATGAAATTAATGAATGAAAGTTTGCATTACCAAGTCGGTGTCTAATCAAGAGCTCAAAACAATTAACACACTTTCAAAATAGTATTTGAAAAGTCTATAATTTTTTATCATAACATTTCCCTTTGGATACCTCAATCTACCCTACGGTGACCGATAAGTGGAATGGAATGGGCTCGGAAAAGCGCATTTGTCGATTATCCATCGTCCTTTACCGGCCACCGTACTTGACGGTAAATTGATATTAGAGAGCGCTAGCAATGAGAAACGTCCCTATGATAACAATCCCATTTTTAATTAATCGGGATTATTCCATTGCTCTAGAAATTATAAATATACAGACGTCAGAACTATTTAACCCTTAGTCGTGTAATTAACAATCCTTTGCTCAAACGGGCTAACGTCACTTAAAACATTTTGAGAAACTTCTTCGTTTTCCTCCTCACAAGTACCGGCGTCCTCGTTTTGCTCGTCATTGTCGGCAATAATCTGTTGTTAGCGTTGTTTGACTGATGCTTAAGAAAGCAGATAATTATGTCGCACGACCCAATATGGTCAAGTCCAGGAAAGCAAGGAAAATTTAAAATGGGGTAAAAAGACGCCATATAGTAGATATTACACACATGCAGTGTCTTTGTCATTGTATCAATGGCAGTCTTTACCTTATCAGTCTTAACATTACAGCCTAAATAATCTAAGCAATATTCCAAGACAAGTAAATTTTAAATTCGTCAAGTAAAAGGAAATTTCTCACACGACCGCCTCTTTTTTACTTCAGGTTAAGATCGCTTGACCTTATTCGCCTTTCTCAAAGCTCAAGAAAACGGAAGTTCAATAAGGCCCATTTCAGTCGTCGTGCTTCTGCCGTGCCGAACAAAATTCAGGAATTAAGTTTGACAAAAGCACGGCAGGAGCACGGCGTCAGAATCAAACTTTTGAATTAATTACGGCAAGCAATTAAGTTCGACAAGCTCTGCCGTGCTACACGACTCTGGCACGACAGCGATTTAAAAGTCGTGCTTCTGCCCCGCCAAACTAAATTCATAAATTATCTTTATATGTTTTGGCGAGATTGCGTTCCCTCGGGGAGTTAGGGGCGAGGCAAAAAATTGAACCATGCCTTACACGTTTGAAGAAGTCCCCATCTTCTCTTAACTGTCTTACTGCCTGTGAACACAGGCGTGTCACGTAAATTCCTTTCTCACGAGAGAGTCGGTGTCGCGTCATTTAGAGAGTGACAGGGGTCATCTTAATGATACGAAGTAGAAAGTGATAGGGGTAAAAAAATCCGGCTAAAACCAAATCCCAAAAATCCTGCAAAATCGATGAATTCAAACCAAAAAAACACGGGGATACATCAAAAGTAAGTCTACTATATTTATGTTATAGAAAAAAAGTAAAAATAATGATATTTAGCGTTCGCAGACCTCTCTATTTTTTTGAGCGACTTTTTCCTCCTTTTTCAACTCCCTTCTTCCTTCGCGATGGGTGCGTTATCAAGTTACCTATTCCCTCTCGTCAATGCAACGTCCCACTCTTCCGCCATTACGCAGGCGTTAAATCGCCAAAGTTGAATTTTGCTGGTGAGAACAAGAGTCGCAAAATTCAAACTGGTTATAGCGGTTTTTTACAGTAGTGTAGCAGCTCTCGTAACATGCTACTGTTTGGTATTGTGAGCAGCTTCTATTGTTTTTGAAGTCTTAAGTCACTGTTTCAATTGTTTAGTCTCTTGTTTTTGGGTTAGGGTAGCGAGTCGATCACATAATACCTTAGGAGAGCTGCTAAATCACCGTTTTTTTAAACCGGTTAATAGTTTCATTATTCGTCCAAAGCACTAGACGGCATCGAGGAGATCCGTGAAGAGCTTTCCTTTGCTTCTCGTTAGCTGCAAAGCAGGAACTTTTCTTTGATTACAAGTAATATTACTACAATAAGACAATTTTGAGCATGCGCACTAAGAAAAACTTGTTAGAAAGAAGAATAATTCTTTCTTTGCAATAATGAGTGTTTACACCTCTGCGTATTTTGTCCTTGAAATAATAAGTGTATGTCATTTACATGTAGCGAATCAGAACTGACCTTGTTGTACTGTAGGCATTTTTTAAGCAAGTCACCAGCCATATCATACTTGTTAGACTGAAATAAAACTTAAAATCAACGGGATACCCAAGGGCTACATTGCAATGCAAGTAGCAAGTACAGAACAACAATAGAGTGGTTTTCAAGAGAGTGTCGTAAACAAATACCAAAGTGATTACTTCGACCAATCACAGCAGGTGAAAATAGCGCGATGAACCATTTGAATGATTGTGCACCAGGACTCGCTTTGAAACTGAGGTATGCAGCAACTCGGAAATGGGCTATCATTTCCCACGTTTGTTGTGATTGGCCGAAGTAATTGGTATATTTCTTCGATACCGGATTGACGACAATGGCTTGTGATCATCACGAGAGTCGTAAGGCCAATGTGTAGTATCATCATCGTCATTATCGTATCTCTGTTTATCCTCGGATTTTAAAGTAGGTTTGGTGTAGCTAATATCTCTGAGCATCGACATGATATATATACCCCAACATCGGGAAACTCAATGCCCTACTCTTTGCGAATAGTGTGTGGGTTGATTTACTTCCCACAGGGTTGTGATTATTGAAGGGTTGTGAGACGAGGCCTACGGTTTATCGTCCTTATCCGAAAGGACAAGAGAGAGAGTGGTCAAGTGTGACATCACAAATATTTAAATTTTTGAAATTATGGGATTCATTAAGATCTTCAGAAAGTACAAGATGAAGAATGCCCACTCGCCAAAAATCAGCATCTTATTACAATTTGGGGGCGAGATATTGGTCCTTTCATGCTTCAGTCACAAATCCTTGTAATTTCCTCTTCGTTCTAAACGGTTTAGAACCAAGCTCCTACCCGTGAACAAGGATATCAAAAATGTTTCAACAATTTTGTCCAGAATTGTAGAGTAGGATGAGACTTGTAGTTGCTAATAGGGTTGATTATTACGATTGATAAAACATCTACGAATATTCCAAGAATAAACGTATGAAAAAACATCTACCCAACCTGCTCAAGATATTTGAAACATTCGTCCAATTTTCCTGCCCTTCTTAGAAGACTGATCAAGCGAGCGAGTGAACTGTAATGTCCTGAAATCCAAACGAACCATAGTCTGAATCATCCTTGCTTATTTTGGGATCAAAGCTCGAAATGGGGGAAGCAATTCCTGCATCGCGCTATTCCAAGCGTATCTGACGGCGGGACGTAAATAGGCTATTCAGTAATTTAATCTAGCCTCCTTTTTTTAACAGCATTCAAGAACAAAAATTGCTGTACAACGTAGCAAGAAAATCCGCGCACTCAATAAGTGCACGCACAAGCGGCGCGCGCGTCATAATCTCGTTGTACCGTGAT
>NC_090885.1:4938332-4940832 GCF_036669925.1 Montipora capricornis
CCGGTAAATCACAATGCAAAGTTGCATCTTTTTCGTCCAAACTGCAATGTTAAGTTTATCTCCTTTGTTCAACTCGTTCAACGTATCACGTCTGTGGCCCGTAGTAATGAAGCGCTAATTAAATCAGGATATAAGCAAGCTTTGTAGTTCCATTCAGTAGTACTATTACCCACCTGTTTGGGCTTAAATATTTTCTGAAGGAAAAAGAACTTATCGGTCTCTTTAATTAAATGCAACCACAACATCTGTCAAGACACTACTTGAGAATCGTTTTGAACCTTTAAGAAAATTCGAATATAATTAAAGCTAATCGTCTAACACAAATTGCAGTCACTCTTCCAGTCTATTTGCAAAGTGTCTGGATAAATTCACTTACAAAAAACCCTTACCTGGCTTCACTTTTACAGACATGCCCCTTTCCTACAATCCCTTAAAAGTGAGGTAACATTAGAAACTTTAGCCCCAGCGATAAATTGGTCGCAAGTGCGTCGTTGCGAGTTAGATATACACAGGTCGATTAATACCGTACGTGACGAGGTCATTGTAGTTTGCTGGCTATGACTGACTTGGAATTCAGTTGTTTTCTCGTGCAGATTCGTCTCCTTGATATTGCAGAGAATGATTATGATAGAAGTTGTATGAGAACCTCAATGGCATGATTTGTTTACTGAATATTTATTCATACCCAGTGCCCCAGTGTAAATGGCTCACGTATGTTGTAAATGATTGATAAGGACATCCAACACGGTCCGTTTTCGCCGCCAATCCGCTAAATTGCTAGAAGATTACTCACGGGCACTCTTTCCCTTTCTCTATCAGTATTTTCCTTTTGTTGCTTTCTCAAACAGCACAGATCCATAGTGGCATCCCTACTGCATATATATCCAAAGATAGGACAGGGCTGGAGTGGGTTATCCTTCCGGCAAAGACTACTGTTTAGGCAACTTGGGAAATAAAATATTTCAACTTTCTTGGAGCCCTTAACGACTGGATCGAGCGGTCCTGGTTACTAGGGCGTTGACATGTCGTATTGGGAAGGCAATTTTCTTTAACAGTGCCTCTCTCCACCCAGATGTATAAATGGGCACCAGTGATTATTATCCTGTCCAGGAAAGAAAAGCAGTAACCAATTTAAGCTCCAGCAGGTACGAGCGGGCACTAGGCCTTGTGACGACTTACCTTATCACCTACAGCATGCATAATGGCCCTCCAGGGCGATTACTGCCCAGGTTACTTCTTATTATTCAGTGTGAATCCATAAAGACTTACTTTTTCATGTGATCTAATGCTACGGGTGCCATAAAAAACCCCCAAGTCCCTAAGGGCTCCAAGAAAGCTGAAATATTTTATTTCCCAAGTTGCCAAAACAGCAGTCTTGTCCCTCCAACCAAAGCCATGACTGAAAGAGTCAATAATGTCGCAAGAGAATTTTTCCCGATCTAGAATTGATCTGTAAGTCACTGTGACGTCAGAGCGCGGCGGCTTCGGGTGGTTGAGGGAACAAGTAATCACTGGATGGTCGGAATAAAACTCTGGGTGGACATTCACATCTTTTACAAGGTTCTCGGTAGCGCGAGTGATGATCAGGTCAAGAGTGTGGCCATTACGATGTGTAGGACTATTAACGTGTTGACAAAGGTTAACAGAATCTATGAGATCAGCACGGTATTTAAAGATTTTCAGGCTTGTAATAAATTCATTACCTCAGAAGAGAGACATTTCGTCGAATAAGCAAAAGGACGCAATGAAAGAATCTTGTCACGCGAGTAATGTCTCGTTACAGGATTCAAATGCAGGTTGGTAAAAATCAACTCAGAAGAGCGAATTGGAGTCGAAGTAGGATCAGCAGACGGGCCCGTGTTCGGCTTAACATTCATATGGACCGTTAGATCAAAATAAATATCTTTGCCAGGCAGATGGAGAGAGATGGTGCCACGTTTGCAGTGTTTGACTGCAGCAAAGGTGAAACGTGTAGCGTAATGGCTGAGCTCAGGCAAACTTGAGCCGATGAAACCAGCAAATAGGAAGATAAAATACTCCAACAAGAGTAAACGGCAGGTAGTTGAAACAATCAACAGTTGAATTAACCCTTACTGAACGCCATAAAACGGACGGAAAGGATAAGAATAATAAAATCACTAAGAGCTTTAAAATAGCCGCCATGATGCGCTAATTTACATACAATTTTCCCTATGTAGAAATCATTGCAATCCCAGCAATTTGCTCTGTACACTACTTTTGACCTGAAGGAAGGAGCTAGTTTATCTTTGTAAGGGAAAAAAGACTTGATTCTTCGGGTGTCCTGAAAAACTATTGGAACGTTGAAAATACCACAGAATTTGTTTATACAAGACCTCAGCTGTTTTGTGAGGTGTTTGCTGTGATGACCTAGGAAAGGTTGAACGATAAGAACACTTTCTCTGTTTCCACGATACGAATAATTGAAAATGATAGAGTCATTGTCCAAGTTTGAGAGCTGTGGTATTCCTTTCTTCCGTTT
>NC_090885.1:4953332-4965832 GCF_036669925.1 Montipora capricornis
GATTGTGTAAATTTATTTGTGGAATACATTTTGGTTGCAATGGGTGAACAAAAGTAATTACGCTTGCAAAAGCTAAGAATATAAATATAAATTATTTATTGCATATTTTTCAGGTTCTCTTTCGCTAAATTAATCGCAGTTTCGTTTATGCGATTTTTGGTCTAAGGAACTACCCTTTAATTTTAAATCTAAAATTGAACTAATTTGTGGTTTGATAAAGAGTTTAGAGTATTGGTGTTGTTTTAGGAGTGAATAGGGCGATGTTCCAACCTTTGTCTGGCAAGAGTCGTTGAGGAGGTCTTTATTGTGTACAAGCAACTCCTCTAAAATACTCGAGATCTTTGGAATTAGCCAGATCTCTCGCGTGGATGTCAACATCGTGGCCACAATATTTAAGTGACGTTATAATTTTAGAGCGATTATCTGTAAAATATGTTTTCTCAGCTCAAACGACGAACGAGTACTAAAGACTGTTTGTATTTCCTGTTTAGTATAATTTTAGCTCTGTGAATCTTCGTTCTCCATTTGAAGCAGGGTCCATTTTGTTTCTAAGTAAACATTTTCAATCTTCTATTTTGTGTTGTAGGCGTACGTTTTTCACAATTTTGTAAGAGCATGGGTAGAATTGAGATATACGAACAGGAGTGCCACCTATGCTGCATCCTCTGCTAATACTTACCGTCTCGATTTATTTCAATATTGAGGAGAGAATTATAAAGGGAATTGATATTTAAACACGAAGACAGGTTTCAAAAGAGTGCTTCCTTACGCCAATGTGAATCATTTTTCAATTTGCCATGGTTAACACCTTCATCGCTCTTTGTTTCTGCGATTAAAAATGCCCTGGCGGTCAACTTCTCCGAAATCATTTGAGACGTTTCCTCCTCAGTCACCTTTATCAGCTGGGAATAATCTTTTACGAGTTGCGTCTGTTTTTACTGTTCTCGCCACCTAGTTAATTTTTTCATATTAGAATTAGAACTCATTACGTGACAAAAACTCTTGCACGTGGTCTCGTCTTGAAAGACAGGCAAAAAAGTTAATCTTAATGTGTGTGCAATTCTTGTGCTGTAACTGTAAGCATTAATTCGTTGAGGTTTGTCAAGTGGCAGTACTATTGTGGCAGTAAGCATCAAAATTACAAATTTATATTCGAAATAGTTGAAATAAAATTATTTACGTTGATGTATTAAACGCATTAAGTGTTTATTGTAGATAGAAGTTGATATTTTGATCCGCCGTTGTACAAAACGCCAAGAAATCATATACGCTTATTTAGTTCAAACCTACATGGATGAAAATAGTATTAGTTCCTGAGCAACCGAGTACAAATACAAGAAATCGACTACGAATCACTACTCGAGTACGAACGCGACTCGAACTCGATTTCCGTCGACTCTTATCGGATCAGTATTCAGTTCCTGAACAACTGAGTACGAATAAGGATCATTTTAGTTTTATGCGCAACCGAGGTCGATTTCCCTTTATCGAGCTCGCAAATAAAAGTGAACACGATGTCCAAAACAGAGCTCCGATTTAGTCGTGTACGCAGACGCAAGAGGACCATGAATTTGAATGCGAGCTCGCACTGTAAGTCGAGCTCGATCGAGTCTGAGCACAATGGCCACACTGGATGTCGCATCTTTCGAGTTCCAGTTTAAACCCTCGGATCGTTATCGTTATTTTTCGAGCTTGACTTCTTATCGACCTCAACAAATCGAGAGCGATTTCAATGGAGCTTGGATTTCATTCCGTTGAAAATCGAGGTCGATTTCATTTTTTCTTTTCTTTTCCACTTATCGCGTGATCGCATCTTTCGACAGTGGATTGCATGTACAATAAAAGTACCTTTATCCCTAAGAAATGATAGGAAAACTATCTAGTCCTGCATAACTTCCCTGCTCCTTTATTCTTAGCAAACGGTGACTAATTTTTTTCCTCTCTTTAAATGCTAATAAATATAACTTGGAAATAAAGTGGGATCAGTATTAGTTCCTGAGCAACCGAGTACGAATACAAGAAATCGACTACGAATCACTACTCGAGTACGAACGCGACTCGAGCTCGATTTCCGTCGACTCTTATCAAGCTTATGACAAGTCGTGCTCGATTTGATTTTAATTTGTTTCACACCGTTTAACTCGTACTCGAATTGCAGTACCCGTGCTCGGAAACCCGTACCCGTGCTTCAGGAAACTGTTACCGAGCGTGTGTGCGAGCATTCTCGTCCCAGACCCCCACGCTCGCACCCAAACAGTAGCAACGAACAGAATTATAAACCGCGAACATCACACAGAACGAGAGCAAGGTAGAGTTTGTTTTATTGTGTGTTGGGTGTCTTTCTAAGTGAGTTTTTTTTTTCATGAAATATGGATTATTCATTGGAGTAACTTTTTTTTCATTGCATTCACAGTGAACAGCTGATGGATGTGATGGTCCATGCACATGCTTTTTCGTATCATGTGATATCATTCAAATTACTCTTATGGAAGTGTTAACAAATGAACTTAACTCGGACTATACATTTAAAACTATTACTTTCCTATATTCCCTAGTGGCATTTGACATTTGATGGAAGCTAGCGCCAAACTTCCCACCCCCGGGCACCTACAGACAGTCAAATGCCCCACCCCTAGACAAGGGCATCGATAATTCTCGGGCACATGATTTCAGAATTATTGCAGGGATGCCATCAACATTAGTTGCCTTATTAGCGTCCAGATTAACTAGGATGTTTTCACCCTCACTCTGAATGGTGGAAATTTCGAAATGAAGATCGGGGTGCAAAATCTGGTGACCCTAGTTCGTTTTTTGTCAATAATTACGGTCGGTAAAATGCAACTGCTTCAATCAATCAAAAAAATCAATCAATCAAGAAAGCTGAAAGTCTTCATTTTAAAATATTGTTTTAAATGTCCCTATACTCATTGGATTAAACCAAGACGAAATGAGGGGACAGAGAGGGAGGCTCAAGGCGTTGGCCGGGATATGTCATGTCCACGAAAGTTATTTTTAGACGAGCGGAAGTCTTTGTTCTAGGGGAAGTCTGTCTTCCGAGACGTCCGCATGCAGTCTTGCTTCGCTCTCAGGTTCTTAGTGAAAAGAGAAAATGATGGCGCACGTGGAAGGCTGATGAATATATATTTTCTTTCAAACATCGGACCGAGGTTGGCCTGCATGCGGACGTCTCGGAAGACTTCCGCTCGTCTAAAAATAACTTTCGTGGACATGACATATCCCAAGGGCTGGACCGGGAGCCTCCTTCTCTGTCCCCTCATTTTCTCTTGATTAAACGATATCAGTCTGCTAGTATTTTCACAACAGGAGAGTACATACATCATATTTGATGGTTTAACATATAATACGCGCGGATATTTTGCGAGTTGCGTAGTACTTACGAGCAATGAGCAAAATGTCCGCTAGTATTATATGTTAAACCCTCGAAAAAATACATCGTATGCGATGGTTTAACATATAATACGCGCGGATATTTTGCGAGTTGCGATCAAACAGACCGAAACATTGCACCGAACCAATCGACATTTGGAGCAATTACACTTAGCCGACGCGAAGAGCGGGAAAATGAGCGTGTGCTACTCACGGTTGGTTTCGGTTTTGTTTCTCGTTGGTTTAGAAAGTGGCGCGAGCGTTGGTTGCCAATCAGTCTGCGAAGCAATGCAAAACCAAAGAAAACGTTGCTTGATTGGAAACTGCTCTATATCCTTTATACTTATTCTACTGCTGGGCCTGGTTTTTCTAAAGCCGATTAATTAAGTTAACACTTAGACTGCCAGCAGTCCCTTTCTCGGCAGTCAAGCGGACGCGCGAAAAATCTGAAATGAGAAGAAAAAAAGCTTTTTGGGGGGGGGGGGGTGGGGTTGCATAGCGGCAGGTGGCGGGCATTCTTGTTTATTCTCGTTTATTCTCCTCGATATAATCTCTTTATCTCGTTGATGGCTTGTGCTCTTGGTTATCCAGAAAGTGACTTCTCGCAGTCTAATTAATGCTAATCGACAATTGATAGTTCTTTAACGCACTGTATTTTAAATGGAAGTGTCAAGCTATTTTAGTCAAAATTCATAACACTGAAAGACGTCTTTGCATCACTGAAGACCGAAAAATAATGCTGCATTTTTGTTACCAATAACCACTGAAGTGCACTGAAGCTATTCTTTGTTGTTTGCAGCCAAGGATGGAGAGGATGTAAATGGATTGAAAATTCGAAATGTTTTGTAGACGTTGTCCTCTCAAAGTGGCCAAAACTGAAAGTTAACTACGAATAGCCCTTTGTGCCATATTATATTTCGTATCATCTCAGTGGGTTGTCAGGAATGTTAAGTTTTAGTCCAAAATCAAGTCTAAAAACTAAGAAACGAATTAACCCTAACCCTGGATTACCTGGATCGTGCTTTGAACAAGTAGTTGAAAACCTAACTTTAATCCATTGTGCTTTTTTGAAATAAATCATATCAAAAGGCTGTATAATAAGTATTGTTAGCAGTAAAAGTCAATTAAATTGTAAATAATAAATTAAGAACTTTATTGTTAGCTTGCCATCTCCATCCACCCATCTGTTGATGTTGGCCATGCTCCTACCCCACATCTCCCCTTCTTTCAGGGTAGCATGGCCAAGATGCAGAACACTTTGTTCACGCTCTGACTCAGGCATCACCACAATCCTGATAAAAACAAAGACATACGAAATAAGAATTTCATTAAGTGGTGCGCTTTTATTATTTAGTAGTATTTTCTTGAATTCTTGATGACGTGGTGTCGTAGTATCCCCACTGCGATGAATTATTGGTTTTAGGGTTACGGTAACTGAACCTGCTAACTACAATGAAATGTGCTTGGCTCGGGTCGCTTGAAGAATGGTTAGCGCTAATTAGCGTTAAATACCTTGGAAACCTATAGGTTTTGAAACCTCTTAATTAACGGTTAGTGTTAACCAGATCTTTGAGCCACCGACCCCTGGGTATTAATTGTTGTTCGTTGTCGATTTCAACATTATACATGTGTTGTCAATATATATTTGCCATAAATTCACGAGCGATTGTGGTCAACATATCACAAAAAATATCACTTGTGAAATTCCAACTGACCTGAGAGTTATCAATTAGTACGCAAATCGTACTTGTCTTTAATCTCTGCGATACAATCTTTAGCCAGTAAGGTGATTGTGTAATTCTTTCATACCTTAACTCCACAGTAATAGTATTGACACTCGACACTAGTTGCAGGAACAAATCCATTTGTGGGTTGATGACACCCCTCCACCTTTCTCCTTCGAACGAAAACAGATGGCTAGTTATGGATGCATTACGAAAACTTTGCCTGGCCAGAATGTCGGGAAAGTTCTTCAAGGTCCATACGAAGGATGCAACATTCCTCTCTTTGAGGGTTGTGGCAGTATTGCTGTCCTGTGAAGAGGTTTTCAGAGTAGTACATTGATGTAAAATTTCAAAACCCCCAAAAATACGAAATACTTTTCAATAATTGCCCCTTCAAACGGCGAGACAATGTAAACTAAACTTCATGGTTTTACCTTTTCATGTATGAGCCGGCGTAGTCGTTGAATTTCTCCCTGCTGTAGATTGAAGTGAGAGATGGCTGCTTCCTGCCGATGTACAGTCATATCTTTGCGTTTCAATATGCGCCCACAGCCGGGAACCTCGCATTCACAGGCTTTGTTCGGGCATCTCTGGAGGTGCAGATTGATGTGGCTCCTACAAATGGGTATGTATATACAACTTTACTAATTCTGAACCAATTCGACCTAAAATAACTGCAATGGCCAACAAACTGAGATCGCCTGACATACTTATTAATCATCTCCCACGAAAAAAAAAATACGTACAAAAATCTTTTCTAAGAAGGATAATTTTTTCATTTAATTTCATCCCGCTAACCAGCAGGCCACCAGGGTGAAATTACACAATTTTGACTCCACAACACAACTGTGTAGATACATGGGCAAGTAGGACAGCAAGCGCCACAAGCCGGTTTATTTTGCTTACCGAATGCATACAAACTCCGCTCTAGCATAACAATACGTTAGCATACTTAATGGTACTGACCTCCTAAAAACTTGTTAAAGGAAAAGTACACTGGGCACCTGCCGGATACGAAAATCCAAAAATCTCCAAAACCCTACGCAAGTGCCCCCTCCGCTATGGAGGCTAAGGGGAAAATTTAACAAAAAAGTAGGCGAAGAAAGCGGAACCTAGACTGATTCAAGTCCCTAATGGATCACTATTTGTCGACAAATTACCCATAATCCCCACCAGACAACCCGACCCAGTCCTCTGGTCCGTGCCAGCAAAATATCCATTTCTGCCAATTTCGCAGGCTACAACTGTCAGAAATAGCATAATGTTTTGACAGAGAAGATAACGCGTGTGGCACTCGCGCGAAAATCACAGACATGAGTAGTAACCCAACATTGCAAACTACATGAAGCTATAAATGATCATCGCAGGGCAAAAATATTTTATGAACCAACTGAATAAAAAACTCACCGGGGTAATGTTTTTCCACATAGCGGGCACTGCGTAACTGCGTGGTAACAACGTGTTGTTCGGTGAGCCAAGAGGCTGTCTGAAGTCACACTTTTGCTGCAATCTGGGCAGTGAATCTTCCTTTTCTGACAAGATGCAGCGTGAGTGGCCATGTGTTCACGGGCGAACACGTGTTGGCAGCCCTCATTTTCGCACTCTATTTCCAGTTTTGGGCAGTCTTTATGGTGTTGTTCAGCGTCTTCATAGCTCCCCCTCCAATTGCAACCGCTACTCAGACATGTTACGGGCAAATCCCTCGTGATGTTGTCGAGTGCAACGTTGACACTCAAAGTTGGAGCATTAAATTCTGTCCGGCATATCGGGCATTTTGATGAATTTGTGGATGTGGTCATCCCCTCAAAGCACGTTTTGCAGCCGGAATGGCCACAATTCAAACTAACTGGTTTGAGCATAGTGATGAAGCTATAACAGGTAGAATTTACTGTCAAAATACGTTTTCTTTAAAGGTGACAGAACTCCATGTTGTCAGTTTACAAAAAGAACACTCGGACCACTCACCAAATACAACATTGCAATCGATCATCAAGAGATCCTGTAAAAGCACAGTTGAACACTGATGCGGCGTCACTCATATTGTACCAAGAATTTCTGAACCTGAAGAAAATAGCCTTTGGCTTATAGCAGAAAAGGTAAAAGAGTATGATAAACACAGTGACGATGTTTAATAACCGTGGCTCACATGTGAGAACAAGGGGTGTGTTCAACGAAACTTGCGGTTGTCAAAGAATTTCCGGCGTTGCAAAAATGTCCTTTGTATGGAGTTGTAAGGGGATATTGCACTGTTAAGAATATGCGTTACTGAAGGAAATGACTTTGGGTCTTAATTATTGTTACGTGGAACAGAGGTAAGGGAAGTATGCTACTTAAAAACCAATAATCATCCTCATCCTCATGGGCATCACAGACTTCATGGAAATGACTTCCATACAGGAGCCATAAATTCATGGTCATCAAAAAAAATTTTAAAACTGTTAAAACTATAAGTAATATAAAAAATACTAAAATAAGTGGAAATGTAGATTCTAAAAAAAATACTAATTAAAATTTAGGTAAAAGTAGAGGAAGGGCCTTCCAAATATATATTTATATCATACATGTACATCAAATTTTGATTAAATAACAACTTTCATGAATTACATTTGGAGACCTGAAACTGCCATCCTTTATAAGTCACAGAAAATTTGGGCAATTAACTGATTTCCCATGGACAGCTAGCAAGCAATACACTCAGATAAAGAAGCCACCTAAGTCCTGGTTCCCTTTTTGCCCAACTTATGCAATAAGGAAAGTAAACACCATGCAGCCACAAAAGCAAGCCTGGTCATCTAATGCAAAGTCAAGCAATATACATCAAAACAAGAGAAGAAAGCAATTGAGATGTCTCATGGGCAACAATGATGGAAACTATTACTAAAGATGCACTGACTGGTTCCCTTGGCGACGAGGTTCTTCGTGAGCCGCGACACTTGGGAAACAATAAATTGCTTGATTCCCTTGGCGACGACGTTCTTCATGAGCCGCGACACTTGGGAAACAATGCACTGACTGGTTCCCTTGGCGATAAGGTTCTTCGTGAACCGCGACACTTGGGATAGAATATATTCACTGGTTCCCTTGGAGTCGAGGTTCCTAGTGAGCCGCGACACTTGGGAAACAATGCACTGACTGGTTCCCTTGGCGACGAGGTTCTTCGTGAGCCGCGACACTTGGGAAACAATACATTGACAGGTTCCCTTGGCGACGAGGTTCTTCGTGAGCCGCGACACTTGGGAAACAATAAATTGCGTGATTCCCTTGGCGACGAGGTTCTTCGTGAGCCGCCACACTTGGGAAACAATGCACTGACTGGTTCCCTTGGCGACGAGGTTCTTCATGAGCCGCGACACTTGGGAAACAATACATTGACTGGTTCCCTTGGCGACGAGGTTCTTTGTGAGCCGCGACACTTGGGGAACAATGCACTGACTGGTTCCCTTAGCGACGAGGTTCTTCATGAGCCGCGACACTTGGGAAACAATACATTGACTGGTTCCCTTGGCGATGAGGTTCTTTATGAGCCGCGACACTTGGGAAACAATATATTGCCTGATTCCCTTGGCGACGAGGTTCTTCATGAGCCGCGACACTTGGGAAACAATGCACTGTCTGGTTCCCGTGGCGACGAGGTTCTTCGTGAGCCGCAACACTTGGGAAACAATACATTGCCTGGTTCCCTTGGCGACGAGGTTCTTCATGAGCCGCGACACTTGGGAAACAATATATTGCCTGATTCCCTTGGCGACGAGGTTCTTCATGAGCCGCGACACTTGGGAAACAATACATTGACTGGTTCCCTTGGCGACGAGGTTCTTCATGAGCCGCGACACTTGGGAAACTATATATTGCCTGATTCCCTTGGCGACGAGGTTCTTTATGAGCCGCGACACTTGGGAAACAATGCACTGTCTGGTTCCCTTGGCGACGAGGTTCTTTGTGAGCCGCGACACTTGGGAAACAATAAATTGCTTGATTCCCTTGGCGACGAGGTTCTTCATGAGCCGCGACACTTGGGAAACAATACATTGACTGGTTTCCATGGCAACAAGGTTCTTTGTGACCTCAACACTTGGGATACAATGTACTGTCTGGTTCCCTTGGCGATGAGGTTCTTCTTGAGCAACGACACTTGGGAAAACCGGCTCCAATGTTTCTTGGTGAAAAGATTTTTCATGAGCCACGACACTCTGGAAAGGCTGAATTGACTATTCTCCTTGTCGAAGAGGTTCTTCATGAGCTGCGGCATTTGGGACAGACTAATTGATATGACTGGTTCCCACAGATGAGACCCTTCATTAGCATCCCCTTGAAACCATCTACACTGTATGAGAATTATTGAAAAGATTTGTCTCATGTAGGGAAAAACTACTCCGACCTTAGCATTGACAACAGGAATAGTACCAGTCTGTATAAGCTCCCTTAAGAGAGAGATATTTAAAGTAGCAACCTTAATGGAATGGATGAATTAGGAATACTGATATGTCCACTGTCAATCTGTAGCTGATCCCTTAAATCCAACTGTCATTTTGAATAGCTAGTGCTCAATGCTGTAACATGAACAATAACAGTAATACTAACCCTAACACTAACAACAGCAGGGCTAGTCAATTCAAATCATGACTTTTGTCGGTTTTTGGTTTCAAGCTATTGTTGATAGTGAATTGCATGCACATTTGAATTTGAATTTGACAGTTTTTTGTTGGATTTTCTTAAGCCGAACTATTCGGTTAACAAACTTAGCAAAGCGATAAGCAGAAAGGCAGAAATACACATCTGGTCAATACATGTAGTTTCAATGATGCCAAAAACTAAGTCAAGTACAGGTCTTATGGTCAAATGCGTGTGATCAATTATCTGGTATTACGTGAGTCTGCAACCAATGGGTAGTTCTTTCGATAATGATAAGTGGACATGTTACCATTACTGAAAGAAGTTACCCATAGTTCATCTGCGTAGCATACTTCCCTTCCTAATGTTTTCTTGCAGGTTTCGTTCAAGGGAGATTATACTCCAGAGGAGGATCTCTCTGCAACAGTGAATGGTAAGATATTAATTAATTTTTGACTTCTTGCAAACAACAAAAAAATGAAAAACACATTTCCACCAAATAAACAGGTTTGAATCATCAGATTAAAGTGTGAATTAAAATCATCCACAGCTTAGAACATACAGTGTATTACATCCCTATCCCACGAACCGAAAAGTCAGCTAAAAAAATTGAAAATGGAATTGAAATTGTCCACAGATGACTTTCAAAAGAACAGAATGACCACAGAACAGGCCAAGGAAACAGAAGATGTGCAAGGTAACAAGAGCATTAATTTTAGTTGAATGCGTTTTATACTTTAAGACGTCCACTTCATGCAAAGTGGTAGTTCAATTGCTTTGGTGTTTATATTCACATGTGACTAGACTGGATGAGAAAAATATTGTAATTACTGAATGAAACTTTTTCAAAAGTTAACTAAATTTATATTTCCTTAATCAAAGAATTACACTTTGGCACGGAACACATCTGATTAAACCATTACCAAACAAAAGAGTACAGTATTGAAATATATTTATTGGTCTCTTGTGTCACATGGTGTAAGGAGGCTTCTTAATAATAAGTAAATAATCAGACAACAGACCAAAAAAAAGAAAAATATTGAACTTGGAGATTAGGGAAAAGTGAAGAAAAAAATGAAGCACCATATATGCATTTCACTTAAATTAATTTGCATATACCGGTACATTGATTTTCTTTGAACAGAAGTCACTAACAGGAATGACAATGAAGAAGAGGGCAAGAAAAAGAGAAAGAAGAAGGACAAAAGGTCCAACAGAAAAAGAAAGAAGCAAAAACATGAGACCTAAAGGACCTATAATATACACTTAACGTATGGTCCCTCGGGAAACAGTAAGTTTTGTTTTCTGAGAATACTGATGTTTCCCCGTGACAAGGGACCATACATACATGTACATTAGTGTATTGTTACATACCTAGACAAGCCCTTCTGGATGAAAAGTTATCAAATCTTTGAAGCTAACCTGAGCATGTGCTGAAGGTAACCCCAGCACTGGCAACCACTGCACAAATGAATCCCACTTGGGATGCATTTGAATTTGATCAGGGGTATGTGAACAAGAATCAACCAATCACAGTACCCTTTTTGTTGACTGAAAGTCTAGGCTTATAACAAGAGTTAGTATAGACCACACAGGTGAATAGAGCTCTCCACGCCGCTGATTGGCTAACTGGGAGGTATTTATCCATTGGCACGTACTATTCACCTCTGAGTAGCCGGCGTGCGAGATTTGAAACTCGTCACTGTATTTCACATAAATAAAGTTTATTTTGGGTTCGTTTTTCATTCAACCTGTGTGGTATATACCAGCACAATAATTTATTCACTTCAGTGTCGGTAAATATCCACCACTATTCACCTCCACTTCAGTGAATAATTGTTAACTATTGCATTTGCAACTTGGGATTAATTCAAGGACTGTCAATGCACCAGACACGGCATGAAGCTTCAAACGCATAATAACAAACTTGTGGCTTTTCACATTTATAATAAAAATGATTACGGTTACCTATTAGATCAAGGTATCCAAAAAGAAGATTGGGGGTAAACATGCATTTTTCAAAGATAATTAAGCTTCAGTTAGGAAAAGAACACGACAGATTTCTTTGTTTTCTGAAACTTTTTACAAATAGTGTCGATTACTTATCTGTGAAAAATGCTTGGTTACCCCAAATTTTCTTTTGGATTTCAATAACACTTGTTAAGATCTGCTTTTCCCGCATATTCATAAACCGGGAAAGAGTAGGCACCGTCCTTAAAGTTTGCTACAGTGAAAAACAAAGACGGAATTATTAAGTATTCGTTACCTCATTGTGGGTTGTCATAACAAAAATATTTTGCGTTTGTAGAATAATTACCTTCCAAAAGATTGTATGGATAAACAACCCTTATGAATAAATTGTGTTATGTGTTTTTTTTTTGTTATGGCTCAATGTTAAAGGAGTGTACACTGCAAGATAATGTAAATATACATTTACAATTGCTCATCATAAGTCCAGAGATGACACACAATTTCTCTGGTTTTGGTAATTTATTCACTTTTTATTGTTGTCGGATAAAAATACATTTGGGTATGAAAACACTGGCAAACGTATACTTTTATCACCCACAATACTGAAATTCTGTGCTACGGAATGGATGATCAAAGAATTTTTCAATAATGTAATTAAAGGCGATACACTGTACTTCCAATGTACTTGACTTCTAAGTGAGAGTTAAACAAATAATAATTGTTGAAGTCAGGGTCTTTGAAAAATTGGTTATCATGCACGAAAGTGGTACTCCATCGTCACAAGAAAATAAAATAAAAACCGCTTCC
>NC_090885.1:4968332-4998332 GCF_036669925.1 Montipora capricornis
TAGCGATGGGCACAAGAATGGGACCTAGCTATGCCAATCTTTTTGTAGGATATGTTGAACACCAATTTTTTAATCAGTACAACGGCCCCAAACCTGAACTCTACGGCCGTTACATCGACGACTGCATCGGCGCTATTTCATCCAGCAGAGAAGAACTCGATCAATTTATAACCTCCGTCAACTCTTTTCATCCGGCTCTTAAATATACCTGGGAAATTTCGGAAACTTCATTGGCTTTTCTAGATATCAACGTTTCTATTAGAGGCAACGTGCTATGTACTAGTGTGCACTACAAACCTACTGATTCACACAGTTATTTGTTGTATTCATCGTCACATCCATCACATGTCAAGAACTCCATCCCTTATTCTCAATTTCTTAGACTTCGACGTCTATGTAGTGATGACTCCGATTTTTCCAGCAAATCAGAGGAGATGTGCCAGTTCTTCGAAAAACGTGGCTATCCTGCCTCTGTGGTCAAAGCGGGCCATCATCGCGCCCAACAATTTGATCGACAGTCATCACTACAAACGTCACAAAAAGATAAGAATGACAGAATTCCATTCACCCTCACTTTCCATCCTCATAATCACGCAGTCAAAAGCATCATTCTTAGTAATTTTAAATTACTCCAAAATGATCCCGAGACTGGTAGAATCTTTTCGCAACCTCCACTTATTTCATTCAAACGCGACAAAAACGTAGGCAACTTTTTAGTTAGAAGCGCGCTCAAAACTAACGAGCAACCCGGCACTTTCAAATGCGCGCGCTCACGATGCAAAACTTGTCTTTTCATTGTTAACACTAGCAAGATATCGGGACCTAAGCGATCTGTTAAGATCACCGATCGTTTCACATGTACCTCCGCAAATGTCATTTATTGCATAACCTGCACGTTATGCAATAAATTATACATTGGTGAGACAGGTAGACGACTAGGTGACCGATTCCGCGAACACCTTCGCGATGTTGAGAAGAATGACAAGGATGCATCCAAGCCAGTCGCTCGCCATTTTAATCTGCCTAACCACTCCAAAAAACACATGGCTATCTGCGGCCTTTCCCTACATCTAGGTACGACGGAAAGCCGCAAGAATCTGGAACAAAAATTCATCTTTCAAATCGGCACCCTTAATCCTCACGGTATTAACGAACGCTTTTCATTTAACTAATATATTCCTATTTTTCACGTTGCCATGTTACCACCAATAGCATAGCTCCTACTCTACTATAAAAACTACACGTAACCCATAATCCCTCGATTCGCTCTGACGAAGGGCTAACGCTCGAAACGTCAGCTTTTAGAATCTCTGTACGGTGGCCAATTTACATTATCAACTCCGTTGATAAAACCAAATTTTTGTATACGACTTGTCATAACCGAGCTCGATTAGAGTTCTTTTATTCGTACTCGGTTGTTCCGATAAGAGTCGGATCACTTTAGTTTTATGTGCAACCGAGGTCGATTTCCCTTTATCGAGCTCGCAAATAAAAGTGAACACGATGTCCAAAACAGAGCTCCGATTTAGTCGTGTACGCAGACGCAAGGACCACGAATTTGAAAGCGAGCTCGCACTGTAAGTCGAGCTCGATCGAGTCTGAGCACGATGGCCACACTGGATGTCGCATCTTTCGAGTTCCAGTTTAAACCCTCGGATCGTTATCGTTATTTTTCGAGCTCACTTCTTATCGACCTCAACAAATCGAGAGCGATTTCAATGGAGCTTGGATTTCATTCCGTTGAAAATCGAGGTCGATTTCATTTTTTCTTTTCTTTTCCACTTATCGCGTGATCGCATCTTTCGTTTTGCACCCTATACTACTCATAATGTGGACAGCATTCCAAAGTTTTATACTGCGAGATAAGAATAATAATAAGAAGAAGAATAATAAGAATAATAATAATAAGAAGAAGAAGAAGAAGAAGAAGTTAATTTCAACAATAAAAATAACTTCATTTTATGAGAGTAACACTTGACAGTACAGCACTGAAAAACCTGTGGCCCTCCCTTAAAATGTAAGAAAAGCTAACTTACAAGACAGTGGATTGCATGTACAATAAAAGTACCTTTATCCCTAAGAAATGATAGGAAAACTATCTAGTCCTGCATAACTTCCCTGCTTCGTTATTCTTAGGAAACGGTGACTTTTTTCCCTCTTTTTAAATGCTAATAAATATAACTTGGAAATAAAGTGGTTTATTATAAAACTGAGTAGTAGATATTTTTGCACTACTTGTCCAAAACCTTTTCCCCTGATGATGATGGTTCAGCAGCCTTTCAAATTGCTTTCTCTTTGGATGCCTTTCTGAGCGTTATTCCAGCTTCTGCACGATTTTTTAGACCTCATATCACAACTTGAAGCTTTGGGTAAAAGTGTACTGACCGCCGCAGACTGGACATAGCCTTGCGCTTGTCGCCGTTAAAATCTATTACCCAGTTCTTGAATTGAAAACGAAGAGAGAAACCAACGTGACGGAAAACCCACAGCTTGGTGCAATTGCGTGAAATTGAGGTGAAGATGCAGTTTCGCTTCATGTGCGCCTTCGCATTATACACCTAGAAACTTCTCACCGTAATCGCTTATGGACGGTGCCTACTATTGTTATTTCGCATACGGTCTGCGCATCTCGAGATACTCGTATTTCTTATAGCTGGTGCTTATTAATACAGGGATATCTTGGTGCTGTTCAACCACGCACTTTTCAGAAATAATTAAGCTTCCATTGAGAAAGAATGTCATACATTGCTTTGTATTTTAAAGGTTTTTACGCATATTATTCATCAATTATCTTTGAAAAATGAGTGGTTACCCAAAATTCAGTAACAATTGTTAAGATCTATATTTCCTGCATAATCATAAACCGGGGCAAAAATACCTTTGAATAGGTGCTTAGAAATACAGAGATATCTTTGCGCGGCTCAAAAATATACGGAGACAGCAGAATTTAGCAAGTGATCTCGGTATCCAAACAGAAAATTGAGGGTAACCACGCATTTTTCGGAGATAATTAAGCTTCAATTGAGAAAGAATGCCATACATTGCTTTGTATTTTAAAGGTTTCTACGTATATTATTCATCAATTATCTTTGAAAAATGAGTGGTTCAGTGACAATTGTTAAGATCCATATTTCCTGCATAATCATAAACCGGGGCAAAAATACCTTTGAATAGGCCATTTCCGAGTTGCCGTTTGTCTCGGTTTCGAAGTGAGTCTTGGTGCTCAACTATTGTAAGGGAATTTAGTTTGATTTGCATGAGAATGCACAACTCATTTCCATTTGAATGGTTGTGCACCAGGACTCGCTATGAAAGTGAGGCATGCAGCAACTCGGAAATAGGCTATTAGTAGGCACCGTCCTCATGGCTTGTAATTAGTCATAACTGGCCAAATTTTCGTCAGCAAAATAATTAAATTTCTCAGACAATGATGGTTCATAAACAAAGTTGTGAATTTCAAGGATTTTTCAAGACCTAATAAAGAAATCAAGTACTTTTCAAGGACCTCAAACGAATTCAAGGACTTTTCAAGACGGGTACTAAAATTCAAGACCTTTTCAAGATTGTGCGAACCATGCAGCAAGGGGCCCTCCCTGTTCCCTTATTTTTATTTTTCCCCTTTTAGTCCTCTCGTAAAAGGCTCGGGGAAGGGGACGACAGGAGAAAGAGCAAGAATCAACACCTTTTGTTTTTCGGGTTACTCGTCCCATTTTTTCTTTGTTTACAGCTGAATGCGACATCTTATTCAGGACCATTGCTGTAATCTCAAACCAAAGAAAACCAACCTACAAACAAATGGAAAGAGTCGCGAGGCAGAAACGAGTAAAGACTTAGTGTTAATTGGCAATAACCATGATCGTGATGATAAACGATTCCGAGGGTGCATGGGTTCTAATATGTCAACATCTTTTAGCTAGTTTTTCCTTGCCAATTTAGATCAAAAACCACAAGTCATTTGTAACCAATTTATATTAGTCTTCACAAGAAATCACTATAAATCCAGTGACATTAGCCCCTCTGAAAAGCTGCTGGCTGGCACGACCTTTACCAAAGCCATCTGTGTCTATTTTGCTTTCCTTTTTTGATTTGTAGCTAGGTTGTTATGTTGAAAGAGAAGACACGTTTTCCTTTGTTGGTGGACTAAACAGTTTATTAATTTTAAATTCTTCACAGACAAATCAAAGTTGTTGCTTCATAAATAATTAATTGTATATTCCTTGACTTGGATTGTACGATCATTTCTTAAATTCATAAGTTAACGTTTTTTTCTATTTGTTTACTCATTCGGTCATTCTTTTTTCCCAACCAATTATTGTTTTAATTCACCATCCACTCCAAACTTTCCTCATTCATCCATTTGTACTTTCGTCCATTCATTTATTGAGGGTCGCAATGGGGGTAATCGTTAATCATGAAAAGCCTAGAAAAGGTTTCCATCAGGCGTTAAAATGGCAAAATAATAACCGTTAGCCGTGAAATAAAAAACAAACGCATTTAGCGTGTTTTTTTTTTTAATTTGAAAAGTGGAATAGGGAGTATTTCGAATTATTTAGAGACTCCAGAACACTCGACACCGTTTTACCAATTTTGACATTCCGTCCCGCCCTTAAGCAAGACAAAACAAGTCCCAAATAATCCCCAGCAATAGAGGATAAAGTAAGAGAACGGATCCCCATGCCCCATCACAGTTTTTAAAATCCATTTTTAGTTCCACAAGGTTCTTTAAGTTCTCGTACCCAACGCTGTGCTTATTACAAATTTCATTACGTCATTACATCTGGCCTATTCGATGCCTCTCTAAAATAAAATTTTAAAAAAAAATTAACCCTTCCATGGGGCTCCATTCTCTTAACTCGTCCTCTCTTGCCCCCAGTTGGCAGTTTTGACAAAAATGTAAGTTGCATTCTGATGACCAATGATGTATTCTATTCAACTTATGTGTACTAAAGAGAACCACAAAAAGCCAAAAAATTTGTTCATTATCAATACGGGAGGTTTCTTGTTTTTCATGCAAGTTAACCGTTACGGAAAAAAAAGACTGTTGGCAATGAAAAGCCAATTTTTTTATCCGGTGGCTGTGAAAGCTTTCCCCCCATTGCGATCCTCTCACACAATAACTCTTACATTTGCATTCTTTGTTGCTTTATAAAATTCCTTCTAACATGTTATTGTTCCACCCTGGGTTTTTTTTCTGGTGGTGCGTCTACTTCGCCCTGTCCGTGATGCCCTTTCTTCTTTTTATTTTTCTTATTCTTTTTCTTCTTTTTCTTCCTTTTACTCTCCTTTCCAACACCTGCTTCAAAATATAAACACAACACTAAGTTAAGCAGTTATTACCCTTCTGTGGGATTTTCTTGGCTCGTGGTCTAGAAACTGGATTGCAGTTAATTATGCTAAAGGCCAGTTACCTTCATCAACTTTGTCCTCTACTGTTTTTTCAAGGTTTTCACTCTCAACCTCAGGTACTGGTCCAAATGTCACCTAAAACCATAAAATCACAGTGGAAGTATGACAATAGCAAAAACACAACACGGTGTTTTTCCTTTTGTTATACTTCCACTAGTTAAATAGCATGCAAAAGTGTTCATTTATGATTCTTAGTCAAGTTCGAAGCAATCCAGTCAAGCCAATCCAAAATAATCTAGTCCAGCCAGCCCAAACCATTCCAGTCCACCCTGTCCTAACCAATCCAGTATGGGCAGTCCAAACCAATCCAGTCCGCCCAGTCTGAACCAATCCAGTCCGCCCAGTCCGAAAATAATCCAATACGGCCAGTCCAAATTATTCAGTCCGGCCAGTCCGAACCAATCCAATCCAGCCACTCCGCCCACTCTGAAAAAAACCAGTCCGTGCAAGCTGAACCAATCCAGTCCGCCCAGTCTGAATCAATCCAGTCTGGCCAGTCCGAACCAATCCAGTCCGCCCAGTCTGAACCAATCCAGTCCGGGCAGTCCGAACCAATCCAATCCGGCCAGTCCAAATTATTCAGTCCAGCCAGTCCGAACCAATCCAGTCCGCCCAGTCTGAACCAATCCAGTCCGGGCAGTCCAAACCAATCCAATCCGGCCAGTCCAAATTATTCAGTCCAGCCAGTCCGAACCAATCCAGTCCGCCCAGTCTGAACCAATCCAGTCCGGGCAGTCCGAACCAATCCAATCCGGCCAGTCCAAATTATTCAGTCCAGCCAGTCCGAACCAATCCAGTCCGCCCAGACCGAAACAATCCAGTCCAGCCAGTCCGAACCAATCCAGTCCGAAAAGGCGGAAGACCACGCAAAACAATGCCCTAAGCGAAAAGTTGCGTGCTCAAACGATGGTTGTCAGCATACTCTAAGCAGGGAAGAGATGACCACGCACATCTTGTCCTGCGAGAAGCAGCTGATTCCCTGCTCAGACTGTGGAATATTCACGACAAGAGAAAAGCTAACGCACCACCTCGCTGAGCTGTGCTCCTATACGACTATTTCTTGTCCTCTTGGATGTGGGGAGATAATGCCAAGGTAAGTCATGTTCTTTGTCTGGTGCAGCAATATTTCACGTTATTTTAAGGTGTTTCGGGGAAATCTTTAGTTAATCATTAGTTTAACCTCGAAAACGGTGATGTGGAATCCTTTACTGATAAAATGATCGTTACATCACAAACGACATGATTCTGAACAGAAACGACCTTTATCCAATCGATTTGGAAATTGAAAAATGTTAGGCCGACTTTTTTTCAATATTACTAAAATGCAATCCGTTTCAATCTTGTCCATCATTGTCCATCCATGCTTCTCTTTCCTTTTGCTAAATTTCTTTTATGCTGCTGAACGATTTTACTGAGTGGTTATTGCAGTGTTTCTACTTTTTAGGTATTTTAGGTGATATGAAATTACATCATTTTGCGTGACATAGCCCCTTTAACTGTAGCCTGCGAGCAGGCCGGCTTCCCCATTCCTCTCACCGGCGAGACCGGCTCGCGGTTGCGGGCTTGACGGGCGAAAATAATTTAGTGAGCCTACCCGCAGCTACTTTAACTCCATAATAGAGTGCCACTTCAAAGATAACCAACTAAATTTGCTATATAGGTGGATATACCGACACGAACAAGAGGATCTGGATAAAAGTTTAAAAAAGTTGTCAGTAAACGTTTTAATTTTCTTGCAGTTGTCATGTTACTCTTCATCTCAGCCAATGTGGAGAAAAGGCTGTACAGTGCGCTGTCAGTGGATGCCACGCGATCTTCCGGAGGAAGGACAACGAAAAGCACGTGACTACTGCCGCATCGAGTCACATGGTTCTCCAGACCGGAGAGGTGCAGCAGCTGCGTCGAATTATTTTCCTCAAGGTGCATTGGAATTAAATTACCTCGCACAAAGAGTTTAACAGTTTCAATGAGAACTTATCAACCAATCCCATCTTGGTGGAACACTCTCATGCTTGCCATTGCCGTAGTGCAATTGTACTAACCTTTTCAAAAGTTTCAGCCAGAGAAAAGGCTCCCTAAAATGCTAGGTGACCTTTTTAGGGTACAAAATCCGTTAAAAATGGGCAAGTATACCATTTATAATATGTTCGAAAATCCTTGAACACACAGGAAAGCAAGAAATTTTACAACAAATGTTCGGAAAATTCTAGATCTCAAATCGTCTTCCGAACAGATATTTTCTGAAAATTGACTTTGGGTGCCCCTTGTCACTCACAACAGCTTACATATACAAATCACTTCGACATGCTGCACTACAAAAGAATAATAGCATAACATCTATTTTTGTCCACTGAGAACAGATTTTATCAAATGAAAGCCATTGATTCATGGATGAAAGTAAGACTTTCAATAAAGAACGTTCGGGTCTGGAAACTGATAGTGCTTTTTGTTCCCTTTGTACAGAGCTTCGACAAGACCCCCGTAATACGATTACAAGAGGGGAGCACATCCGCATTTAAATGGGAAGTTGGCCAGTTCAGAAATTATGTCAACTCGACCATTGCCAGCACATGTTTTGTCTCTGCTGAAAGACACAGGTGGAGAGGCATATGCGAAAACTCCGCTCTTTACATTCAACTGCAATCATCAGTACACCCTGTGACTGCAAAGATCAGGTAGAGAGTTTTCATATTTGAAAATCTTTTTATGAACGGACAACTTAATTGATGTTTGAAAGTCTAGCATAACCAATCCCTTAACTTTCCTATTAGGCTGTCGTGTACTTTATTTCATTACGGAAAGCTAAAAAGGTTTTTTCTTGTCTCCGCAGGGTAGTTCCGTTAAACGGCAGGGAAGAAGCAGTTTCTGTACCCATTACAGTCATAAAGGAAGGGGAGATGGTGAAGGCTGGTAGCGACAACCTTACTACCTCCTGGTTTAACAACAACTTATTAAAAGTAAAATTTATCATTACAAGCTACAATTACGAGTAAAATTTAACTGATTTCCCCCTTCCTTTCAGTGATGGCAAAGGTATACAGTTTCAGTACTGAATGTAAAGATTTATACTTTTTTAGTCGCGATCCCAGAAAATCAAAAAGGAAATTACAATCATGCAGCGAGGTTTCATAGGGATGAAGTCATTACCAGGTCTAAATTTCACTATTCATTGATTTTTTGGGTGTTGTTAAATATGACTGCTGACTTTACAAGCAATAAAGATGTTAACACTTGAAAAAAGCGTACCCTTTTATTCAGTATATTGCTCCCCATCGCATATAACTAATAAACGGAAAACAAATCAACAAATACTACACGGTTCAGCGCGTGCAATCAAGTTGTTGTTGACGCAATAGGTGAAAGAAGGGTAAGAGTCACACTCGGCGGTATCCAAGTGGACTCTACCCTCTTGAGTGCATGCTTAGAACACCTTCCAAGTGCTACTATATAGATCGATAGTACATGCCGAACCATTTAGTTTTTGTTTCATAATATTGATAAAACACCTTAAGACAATTTGTGACATCCTTTGTCTCCTTTGAATGCCTTCGCTTTTTAACTCGTAGAGCTAGCTCCCACCTAGGCTTACAGATCGCTTTTAAATTACCAGTGGTTCGGATAAGACAGCCGCTCAGGGGTTAAAAAAGTACATTTCTAAGTCATTTTTTTCATAAAGCTGGGAAGAAATTTCAGCATTTTAAGCTGTAGACTGATCGGTCATCATTTCAGTTTGAATCAATACTTTTTTTTTCGCGGTTCAAGCGTCAGTGTTTCGTAACCATTCACCTATGGGCAAGTAGTAAATGGGTTATTGATCAATGAAAGCGCGCGTTTTACTTTTGTTATGTTATTTGAAATTTCTATTAGATGTTCAAAAGTGTTTTGTAGTCAGTCGGCTTCAGTCAAATGTTGGATATTTCTTCCTAGCAATTTTACACCCAGGCATACTGCGGTATCACTTATGAAAATTGCATCAATGATGGACCAGATCTCGATTTCTCTCATTGCTTGGAACCGATGCCCACTGGCAGACAAGGTGTTGATTAAAAAAAACTAGAACCTTTAAAGAAATTTGAAAGAAGCCTAGTAACATTCGAAAATGCATTGACTCCTTTTAATTGCACGAAAAAGCAACGCAACGTTCTGCATGCATGATCAATGGCAATGAGCTCCATTTTTCAGAGTTCCCAATATAAATGAGACGGTAAAGAGAATGGGATCCTTTTTCCCTATAGACACACATAGGACTGTATATTTCTTTCATTTCATAGAAATTCATAAAAAAAAACTGGTAATAGAAATGATCTCATTCCCTAAAAGATCAAGAAAAGAAAGGGAGTACCGTTTAAAGGACAGAAAAAAGTAGTTTATTATTAGTTGTTGAATGGTGTACGACCTTTGACAGGCCGAGATAGGACCCCCTGATGTCCAGTCGGTCAGGTTTGAACATGTGTAATGACGGACCGTGAAATCCAAATCCTAAACTCAAAGTAAACTGCCTTTGGATAAAATTCAAAGCGAAAAATTTTGTCAGGCAGGTTTTAAGCAAACACGCACGTTACAAAACTGAAGGAAAAGTGGTTTTTTGATCATAGTAGCACTTTAAGACTTGATTTCAAAAAGACACCGGATTATTTATACTGGAATTTTACTATTTAATATTGAGAAAGCTGGATCGGGGAGAAAATGACGTACAGAAAATGAAATATACGCGCATGCGGCAGAATTAATACTCACTCCAGCAGCACGAGAGTACCAGTTTCGGCCTTTTAGACTTTTAAAATAGCATGTGTTTGCACATACAACAGACCTAATCGGCTAACTCAATGTTGTACCCAATGCAAACCTTTATGGAATGAAACGGTTTGTTCTAAAGGCTGGTTTTCACTAGCGATGGAGTCGGAGTCGTAAGAGCACTTATGACCTAGTGAAAATCAAAGATCGAAGTCACAAGTCAGAAGCTCGACGGAATCGGAGTCAGAAGAATCCGAACGTTCCCATTTTCTTCTGACTCCGCTTATGACTCCGTCGCTTACGATCCAGTGAAAACTAGATTGTCGGAGTCGGAAGCAGAAGCGGAAGAATCAACCAATCACAATGCTTGGAATCGAGTATTGTGATTGGTTTATTCTTCAACTTCTGCTTCCGATTCCCACAATGCAGTTTTCACTGGATCATAAGCGACGGAGTCATAAGCGGAATCGGTGTTCTGGTTCCGACTCCGACAGATTGATTTTCACTAGATCGTATCGCTCTGAGTTTCTGATTATGAACTCCGACTCCAACTCCGACTCCGATTCCATCGCTAGTGAAAACCAGCCTTAAGTATTTCCCATTATCACTTAAATACAATAGACAAAGAATATTAGTACCGGGAGATTTGAATGGGTGGGTACAGCATTGACTTTCCCGATTAGCTCTATAACCCGCATTTAAGCAGGGTAAGCTAGACCCGAACCTCGGAGGTCCAACCGGTCAATTTTGAACTTGAGTAATGGACGACCATAAAATCCAAAATTTACACTAAACGTAAACAGCCTTTAGATAAAAACAGAAGTACGTTACAGTTGAAGCGGTTAACTTGCAACTCTTTTCCTTGGAACAAAGCTGGGGATTTTAGGACAACAATTTTATGCCCTATTATGGGTAAAAAAGATCGCAACTGCACGATCTTCGTTACATGCAAATAAGGAAATTTTCAACCTAAAAAAAAACCAACTCTAAACCAGAGTTAAGCAAACTGTCAAAATCTGAAGAAAAAAACAGAAGTGATTTTTTTTATCATAGACCTTTTTAATAATGGCGGCCCAATGAAATAAGTCTTTCTAGCCTCGCTGCGATTCGCAAAATTCAAGAGATTATGTTAACCAAATTGAGACCAGTAGGTTGAATTAACATAAATATAATAGAATATTTAATCGCTCGCCATTTAGGAAAGTGGTTTATAGAAGCATTTTAACGGACTGTTCACATTTTTTCCGGTGCTTTGGGGTTGTTGTACAAAAGGAAAATTTCAATCAACTGATTCGTGGTCATTGGTTGCGATTACACTTGAGAGAAACACAGTGTAACACTAATGTTGACAGTACTCCAGTGTTAACTCTCTGGTGTTTTGAATCCTAAGTGGAACACTGAACAATAGAACTTGATTTAACACTAGTGGTAACTTCCTAGTGCGACCGCAACCATTAACGGTAACGAACACTTAAATGGTTTTCTACGAAATTTCGCAACAGCGAACGTTTTTGAACTTGATATTGTAAGAAAATTTTGCCCCTCATATTGTAAGCAACTAAACGCAAGTTTTCTCGTAAAATAAGGATTATGTCACGCGTATTTACAGAAGCAGCCTTTGTAGCTACGTGTTCAATTTCTACAACTTTTAAAAATTCTAATCATTAATTTTACTTGACCCCCGTGGGATTACCTATTCCTTGTTTCCACTCTATGTAATGCAGATGGCTGTATAAACTTACTTCAAAACATTAATTAATTTCGGGGACCAAATGGAAAAAAAAGTTAACGCACTACTGCGCATGCATCACTTGCGGATAACAAAATTGCACATATCGGGGGCCCCCAAATAGGAGCCCACTCTCTAATAATATAAGCGCCGCCAACCAAAAGAAAAGAGAACTAAAACAACAATAACTAAAAATGAAACATTTCTTTAGCAGCGATCGACGTTTTTAATTAAATATATTACTTGCATTTTCCGAAACAAGTTTATTAAACCATATGAACTTTCTTTGAATCAAGAACAATCAATCAACCAAAAAAACCAATCCCAAATCCCTCAGGGAAATTATGCTCATTGCATTGATCCATCAAGTCTTTGGGCCTGGCTCATTGTTATTCATTGACTGAAATGCACATCCGGTAGAATTGACAAGTACTAATTGTGACTGTCGAAGAGTTTAATTTCTCCAAGATTTAACATTTAGTTGAGAAACTACACTATGAATTTAAACGAAATCATAGATTTAGAACGTGGACCCCGATCTGTACTGATCGAGTGGTTACAACGACGCTACTTGCTTCCAGATCCACTTCATTGTAACCAGTGTAACCAAGCAATGGAACTCACTAAGCGGAACGATGATCATGTTGATGGATTTTTATGGTAGGTAGTGCTGTTTTTCCCTTCGACTTTACATCTGATGCAACTAAAAAAGAACGGTTAAAACCCAAAGGTTACTGGAAAGTAACTTTGCAAATGCACCTGCTTTGCATTGTTCCTCTTTGATGATAAAAGCTATATAGGCTATATAAAATAGGAACCGAGTCTACCACACCTAATATTTAATATTTTGTCGACGAGTCCTTTCAAAACATCCATTTCCTTTGACGCATTCTGTTTTCCTTGGATATGTAATGTCTTCTAAAGAAGTATATTTATCTCGGCCTAAAAAAGTAATATAATGTAACATAATACGCGCCCACACCGAAATTTTTTATTACCAGAACTGTTTAGGTTTTTATAAATAGTTTTCACACTGTGGATAAACTGAGAATGAAGCCCCATTAGAAGGTTAATTATAAACAATGAAATGTATGTGAAATTAGTCAAGCCTGTGATACCATTATTTCAATATACATCTGCGTGTTCCAGCACTCGGCACTACTCTATTCGAATAGTGTGTGGGTTCTTCAACGTCCCACAGGGAACTTATGAACTTACTAGAAGAAATTTGTGAGACTAGGCCTGCGGTTTGTAGTCCTTATTCTGAGAAGATTTGAAAGGCTAACCATTTGCAGATGTCATGAATATTACTGAACAAAGGGAAACCGTATCGTAAATACTTTTGTTCTTGGGCCATCGTAGTTTGATCAAAAATAAGACACAAACAGCAGTGATAAACATATTGAACTTGTTCATTTTGATTATGACTTAACGTTTCGTATGTGCTCTACATACATTTTCAAAAGTAACCGTTGAAAGTTAAAACAGCTATTTATATATCATCCGCTTTGTTATACATAAATAACTGTTTTAAATTTCAACGGTTACTTTTGAAAATGTATGTAGAGCAAATACGAAACGTAAAGTCATAATCAAAATGAACAAGTTCAATATGTTTATCACCGCTGTTTGTGTCTTATTTTTGATCAAAGGGAAACCGATGAAACCACTTTTTGGAAATAACAAACGGTTTAATGCCCAAGGAAATAATGTATGGAGTAACTTCTTGCACTAAGTATGGGCTATTATTCTGTTTGGTCGTTGTCGTTCTCTTTCGCGCTCCTTTCCTTTCTGTTCTAGTCATAGGTCCTCCAGGCATCATGTAACCCTATCAGAGCTTCTAAAGATATGCTAAAAATTGCAATACAGAGAAACAAGCAGCTCTATTCAAATTAAAAACAGACAGTCAGCTTGAGTTTATATCCGATCATTGACTTGAATAACTGCGTAGCAGCCATTGTGGACCACTGCTATCATGATATGTAAAGCTGGATTGAAACCAGCGAAAAACGCAGGAAAGAAACACTATCCAAACAGTTTTCCACCTGAACACGAAAAGCGTTGACTCTATGAACTTGATGTAGTGTGGCCGTGTAGCAACGTCGAGCCACAGAAAGCGCGCGAAAAATGAAGCCTCGTGTTAACATGGATTGAGCCTGCAATCCAATCAAAACCAGTACCTAGTCAGCGGTCAACTTCCAATAAAGAGCAGACCTCGGTGTCATCTAAGCTTCAGCCCGCGATATGGTCGCGTGATACTGGTCAGCGGATACCGTTTTTGACAGGTGTCAATTGATTAAAACATGGATGTCCCTGTTGTAGAATCTAAGGGTCCCTAATGTTGCAAGATGTTGCGTTGAAATGTTGCGGGCGTTTGGTCAGGTCTTTAGTCATTTCACGTTGTTGTTTTGCCCAATTAACAGGCGCTGCAGCGGATGCCGTAAAAGAAGAAGTCTTAGGACCAATACTCTTTTTGAAGAGTTCCCTAAGGTAGCTCTAGCCACCCTCCTCAAGGCCATATACTATTTCACTCAAGATGACCCACAGCATAGAATGGTGAGAGCTCTTGAAATTAATGCTTCTCTGACGTCGAAGATATGCAGACGACTTCAAGATATCTGTTCTGTGGACCTACAAATCAGACCATTCATTCCATTCGGAGGTCCTGGAACTGTGGTTAAGTGCGATGAGAGCAAGTTCAACCACAAGCCTAAGGTAAAAGTTGTAGCCTCTAAATAAATGGCGTATAAAACAACTACCCAATATTGCCACGACATATTTTCTCGTTCAGCATCACCAATAAGAATAATTCACACCCTGACAAATGTAAACGAAAACTGAGTCATCACGGCAATAAAAATAAAATAACCCATAAACTATGAAAAGAGTTTGAGTATCAGATATGGTTTTCTGCTTCTTTGGTTTAAAAAAGAACTGTAAGACCAAAAAGTTGCGTTTCAAGTTCTGGCCGTTTATGTCAAGCTAACATCTGCATCTCTTAATAAATCTTGCAGTACAACAGGGGAAGAAGAGCTGCAAGTCAAGCGTGGGTTTTTGGTGTGGTATCGGCAGAATATACTCCAGCAAGAGGCTATTTCCAAGTTGTGGAGAGAAGAGATGCGGCCACTCTGCTGCCCATCATACAGAGGTGCCTTCTTCCAGGCACTATAGTGCACTCAGACGACTGGGCTGCCTACAATCGATTGATCGGGCTGCAAAACGTTAGAGCACATGAAGTCGTTGTCCATGCTCATAATTTTGTTGATCCACGAACTGGCGTGCATACCCAGGAAGTGGAATCAGCTTGGGGCCAACTAAAACTTGGTCGCAATAGGAGGAAAGGGTTGAGGAGACAAGATCTCCAATCCTACCTGGACGAGAGAATGTGGCGGCAATGGAGAGGTGGTAGTTATGCTGTGATAATGCGCAATTTTTTAGCCGTTTTGCCTCTGCAATTTCCCACGGACACTCCAGTTCTCTAAGTAATCGATTTTTGCCATGAAAAATGTATATAACGGTATTTCTATGTATCCTATACACTACGAACCACCACTTTGAGTTTAACCGTGCTTATAGCTAATGCCAATCCGCCACATTTTCCCAAGCGTTGAAAATTATTCATTGTTACATATTAGCGGAACAATAATTGTTTCCTTAAATGTTTTTGCTTCCTGTAAATATCATTACACCAAAGTTAGCCAATGAAAGCACATTCGGACGAGTTAATACAATGCGAAGTTGCGATCTCACAATGAACATGATGCAGTTGCAATACATAGTAAATGAAAACTATCTTTTAACAAAAAGAAAACTTCCTATCTGAGAAAGTATGCCTTTACAAGTGTTTCCGGGGTGGGTGGGAAGATACACAACCAATCTCCGTTATTCTTAGCAAACCGTGACTATTGTTTTCCTCTCTTTATCGTCGTGCCTCGTCCGACGGATTCATAGTTTTGAATTTTCAAGAAAAAAAAATGATATGAGGAAAGAATTCTTTTAGCTTTTAGAATTTTTAAATCTTTTACTCCGAAATACAAACTTGGGTAGCACTCATTATCCAGTGGATAAGTCATGGCGAAACCAATAGTGCCATCCAATGGATAGTGACAAGAGATCATGATCTCTTGATAGTGAGTTTTCCTGGGGAAAAACGTTATCCACCTTCTCAACAACTGGGGCCAGATTTTCATTTCAATTTCAATTTCAACCCCGGCCAAAGTAGACGTGACAATCGCTTTCTTTCCACGTGGGAGGAAAATATTTATCGCCTAGTTTCCTCTCCTCTGCCCCTTGTCTGCTCCTGTTCAACGATAAACAACAAATTAAAAAGGGACTGCATGGTTTTATTAAAGGAGAACCGGGCTTTTTCGCAAATATCGCTGCTACGTTCCAAAAATAAAATAAAAAAGAAACAGAAACAAAGGAAAAAGGTTTTGGACAAGTAATGCAAAAATAAATACTACTCAGTTTTATAATAAACCAGTTTAGTTCCAAGTTATGTTTATTACAATTTTATGCAAAACAAAACGAAAAATGCGATCACGCGATAAGTGGAAAAGAAAAGAAAAAATGAAATCGACCTCGATTTTCAACGGAATGAAATCCAAGCTCGATTGAAATCGCTCTCGATTTGTTGAGGTCGATAAGAAGTCAAGCTCGAAAAATAACGATGTCAAAACGATCCGAGGGCTAGTTCGTAATGTAAACTGGAACTCGAACGATTCGACATCCAGTGTGGCCATCGTGCTCAGACTCGATCGAGCTCGACTTACAGTGCGAGCTCGCTTTCAAATTCGTGGTCCTTGTGTCTGCGTACACGACTAAATCGGAGCTCTGTTTTGGACATCGTGTTCACTTTTATTTGCGAGCTCGATAAAGGGAAATCGACCTCGGTTGCACATAAAACTAAAATGATCCCTAACGGAAATCGAGCTCGAGTCGCGTTCGTACTCGAGTAGTGATTCGTAGTCGATTTCTTGTATTCGTACTCGGTTGCTCAGGAACTAATACTGATCCGTTATTTTTGCATTACTTGTCCAAAACCTTTTCCCCTGATGATGATGGTTCAGCAGCCTTTCAAATTGCTTTCTCTTTGGCTGCCTTTCTGAGCGTTATTCCAGCTTCTGCACGATTTTTTAGACCTCATATCACAACTTGAAGCTTTGGGTAAAAGTGTACTGACCGCCGCAGACTGGACATAGCCTTGCACTTGTCGCCGTTAAAATCTATTACCCAGTTATTGAATTGAAAACGAAGAGAGAAACCAAACTATTAACACGGTGCGAAAGAAGTGACGGACAACCCACAGCTTGGTGCAATTGCGTGAAATTGAGGTGAAAATGCAGTTTCGCTTCATGTGCGCCTTCGCATTATATACCTAGAAACTTCTCACCGTAATCGCTTATGGACGGTGCCTACTATTGTTATTTCGGATACGGTCTGCGCATCTCGAGATACTCGTATTTCTTATGGCTGGTGCTTATTAATACAGGGATATCTTGGTGCTGTTCAACCACGCATTTTTCAGAGATAATTAAGCTTCAATTGAGAAAGAATGCCATACATTGCTTTGTATTTTAAAGGTTTTTACGCATATTATTCATCAATTATCTTTAAAAAATGAGTGGTTACCCCCAATTCAGTAACAATTGTTAAGATCCATATTTCCTGCATAATCATAAACCGGGGCAAAAATACCTTTGAATAGGTGCTTATAAATACAAGGATATCTTTGCCCGGCTCAAAAATATACGGAGACAGCAGAATTTAGCAAGTGATCTCGGTATCCAAAAAGAAAATTGAGGGTAACCACGCATTTTTCGGAGATAATTAAGCTTCAATTGAGAAAGAATGCCATACATTGCTTTGTATTTTAAAGGTTTTTTGCGCATATTATTCATCAATTATCTTTGAAAAATGAGTGGTTACCCCCAATTCAGTAACAATTGTTAAGATCCATATTTCCTGCATAATCATAAACCGGGGCAAAAATACCTTTGAATAGGCCATTTCCGAGTTGCCGTTTGTCTCGGTTTCGAAGTGAGTCTTGGTGCTCAACTATTGTAAGGGAATTTAGTTTGATTTGCATGAGAATGCAAAACTCATTTCCCCATTTGAATGGTTGTGCACCATTCTCATGCAAATCAAACTAAATTCCCTTACAATAGTTGAGCACCAAGACTCACTTCGAAACCGAGACAAACGGCAACTCGGAAATGGCCTATTCAAAGGTATTTTTGCCCCGGTTTATGATTATGCAGGAAATATGGATCTTAACAATTGTTACTGAATTGGGGGTAACCACTCATTTTTCAAAGATAATTGATGAATAATATACGTAGAAACCTTTAAAATACAAAGCAATGTATGGCATTCTTTCTCAATTGAAGCTTAATTATCTCCGAAAAATGCGTGGTTACCCTCAATTTTCTGTTTGGATACCGAGATCACTTGCTAAATTCTGCTGTCTCCGTATATTTTTGAGCCGCGCAAAGATATCTCTGTATTTATAAGCACCTATTCAAAGGTATTTTTGCCCCGGTTTATGATTATGCAGGAAATATGGATCTTAACAATTGTTACTGAATTGGGGGTAACCACTCATTTTTCAAAGATAATTGATGAATAATATGCGTAGAAACCTTTAAAATACAAAGCAATGTATGGCATTCTTTCTCAATGGAAGCTTAATTATTTCTGAAAAATGCGTGGTTAAACAGCATCAAGATATCCCTGTATTAATAAGCACCAGCTATAAGAAATACGAGTATCTCGAGATGCGCAGACCGTATGCGAAATAACAATAGTAGGCACCGTCCATAAGCGATTACGGTGAGAAGTTTCTAGGTATATAATGCGAAGGCACACATGAAGCGAAACTGCATCTTCACCTCAATTTCATGCAATTGCACCAAGCTGTGGGTTTTCCGTCACGTCTTTCGCTCCGTGTTAATAGTTTGGTTTCTCTCTTCGTTTTCAATTCAAGAACTGGGTAATAGATTTTAACGGCGACAAGCGCAAGGCTATGTCCAGTCTGCGGCGGTCAGTACACTTTTACCCAAAGCTTCAAGTTGTGATATGAGGTCTAAAAAATCGTGCAGAAGCTGGAATAACGCTCAGAAAGGCAGCCAAAGAGAAAGCAATTTGAAAGGCTGCTGAACCATCATCATCAGGGGAAAAGGTTTTGGACAAGTAGTGCAAAAATAACTACTACTCAGTTTTAAAATAAACCACTTTATTTCCAAGTTATATTTATTAAAATTTAAAAAGAGGGAAAAAAGTCACCGTTTCCTAAGAATAACGAAGCAGGTAAGTTATGCAGGACTAGATAGTTTTCCTATCATTTCTTAGGGATAAAGGTACTTTTATTGTACATTCAATCCACTGTCTTGTAAGTTAGCTTTTCTTACATTTTAAGGGAGGGCCACAGGTTTTTCAGTGCTGCACTGTCAAGTGTTACTCTCATAAAATGAAGTTATTTTTATTGTTGAAATTAACTTCTTCTTCTTCTTCTTCTTCTTCTTCTTCTTATTATTATTATTATTATTCTTATTATTATTATTCTTATCTCGCAGTATAAAACTTTGGAATGCTGTCCACATTATGAGTAGTATAGGGTGCAAAACGAAAGATGCGATCACGCGATAAGTGGAAAAGAAAAGAAAAAATGAAATCGACCTCGATTTTCAACGGAATGAAATCCAAGCTCCATTGAAATCGCTCTCGATTTGTTGAGGTCGATAAGAAGTGAGCTCGAAAAATAACGATAACGATCCGAGGGTTTAAACTGGAACTCGAAAGATGCGACATCCAGTGTGGCCATCGTGCTCAGACTCGATCGAGCTCGACTTACAGTGCGAGCTCGCATTCAAATTCGTGGTCCTTGCGTCTGCGTACACGACTAAATCGGAGCTCTGTTTTGGACATCGTGTTCACTTTTATTTGCGAGCTCGATAAAGGGAAATCGACTTCGGTTGCGCATCATATTGGGTTCCTGAGTACCCGAGGCCGATCAAAAGAAACAGAGTCCCAATACAGAACCCGGATCCTACAATAACTAACGGACTCCGTAATGTTAGCAAGGGTTAAGTGGACCCCGTTTCAAGTAGTACCCCGAAGGTGGATTTAAAAAGAGAAACACTCGGCGCCCGATATTCTCACTCGAGCCCCTTATTGGAAGAAGGCTTCCCCCCCTTCCCTTGTAAACAAACGGACTCCGAAACCAAACATCACAGCGGATGAAAGATCGGGCCCGAAATCGGCTGCCTTTAAACGTTTTCACTATCTCTGTTTTTTCTCCTTTGTATCGTTAGTCTTTTTGTTTTTTAAAAGATATGCAACAAAGGTGGGTGAAATGTAAGACAAAATTATTTCTAAAATTTGGTTTTATCAACGGAGTTGATAATGAAAATTGACCACCGTACAGAGATTCTAAAAGCTGAGGTTTCGAGCGTTCGGTGGCCAATTTATATTATCAACTCAGTTGATAAAACCAAATTTTTGTATAGTACTTCCCCACCGACGCTGCAACCACAGTTTCTTTGGAAACTACCCCCTTCAAAATTATTTCTAATCTGGTCATTACTTCACACCTTTCTTTTCCTCTAAAACTGATAAGGTAAGGGGTCTTAAGGGATGTAGTAATATATTGCGCCTTTACTTTCCTCGTTTCGATATTAATGCTTTTTTGGTAGTCATATCTTCAAGAATTACAATCCTCGTTTTGATATTACTTAATGCTTTTTTGGTATTCATATCTTCTCGAATAATTTCTTAAATTACTCGTGAAACTTAACTGATCCAATTTTTCGCGTCGGAAAGACTGAAAAAAGAATTTCTCCCGATTTGCATTGGCCTTTATCACTTGCAGGGTCACATTTCCCCTCTCTTTGTGCGCTTTTATAAATGTTGCTATGACGCCTAAGAAACTACTTGCACGCCAGGGCAGCCTATATTTAGTGTTCCTTCACGATTCATTAACAAACAAACAAATCTAGCAAACTGAAAGTTTTCAAAAAGTGTACCAACATCTTTTGTCAAAATTATTGTTGAACTATAAAAAGTATGAAAAGGTACCACTGCTGTCATCATTACCTTTAATACAATTTTATTGCTCACACTCAGTTGTTCAATAATTCCTCTTTTGATTTTTTGACTCATTTAAGAAAAGTTATGCGCTTCAGATCCTGGCCACCATATGAAATTGAGGCTGGAGTTTCTGCATTTCTTATGTAAATCTCAGATTAGTTAGCATTGCGGCAACGCAGTAACCCACTTTCGATATATGAAAATTCAGTCTCATTGAAACAAAAGGCATCACTGTGAGGCTCCAGGGAATAAATTAACTCATACAAATCCATGCATTGATTCCCCTAAGCCTTGTAATCATGTGTATAAAAGTGAGGTCTGTATCATAGCAAGCTTCACTCCAACTTCACTGCCATGTAATAGCCAGGTTACCGATTATACCACTGTAAAATGGTCTATTAACTGTTTTGTTTTCTAAGGTCCATCTGTTGTAAAACCGCGTCATTGCGGGAAGTACACAGTAAGGAACTTTCTTGTTTCCCATCATAAACAGCTTTTAAAAAAAACAAATTCGCATCTATAGAGAGTTTAAGCAGGACATTTTCGACAAACAGTAGACAGTTGTGTGTCACAAAAGCATGCAAATTCACTCTTCGACTTGTCTCACTCAATATATCTAGTTAACAGACTAAAGAAGCTTAAACGTCTTGCTTAATCTCTCTTAGTCTTCTCCTATATTGTTTATTTTTTCTCTCGTCACATTTACCACTGACAGACAACGAAGTATAGAAGGGCCTTTTGCAACAGTTTGTCACATGACCTCCTTTACATAGTCTTACAGGAGTCTGCTGATCTCATGCCAATCCTGGTTTTTTTTTTCACCTTTCAAACTGCTTTTAAAGCTTTGAATCGAGATTTAAAGTCTGATAATTTCCACATTTGCTCTCACTTATTTCACCCTTGGTAACATTAAGAATCTGAGCTCCGTTTTTGACGCTTCATTATGGAAAATTAAACTGGAGAACAAAAGCTTTTCGTTCATAAACGATAGTATGGAATTTTCAAGTATTTTACTGATCATGAAATCTTTACCTTAAAGGTGGTTTCTCTCTCAAAATTTGTATTCTGAGTGGGTCAAACATGACCTCTACATTTCTGGAATTTATAAAGCTTCAAGCTCACCAACTATCAGTCATGTGACCAGTCTGTTGCAAATGGCGCTAGGCCACTCATCCCAGTACTGAAGAAATGCTATTTATATACTCAGTGGGACTTTATTCATTTAATTCACTGTTGTTTTCAAAGTGATTATTTCCATTATGCTACGCCGAATGTGACAAAATATCAAGAAACCAAGAAGGCTACGGCGACGAAAACGTTACTTCTAACTATTAGCTTGAGCTATCCTAAGTGCTAAGTGTTTCAAGGCGTTTCCATCTTGTTTATGTTGTATAAGATAGGCGAAGTATTCGATAACCAAAATCGTACGAACGGATTTGAAAAAAAGAGAAAGAACAAAAGATTCACTGTTTGTTGTCCATGTTGTCGTCCAAACCCGAAAATTGGTCATTTTGTGTTTTGATGAGTACGAGAGAGAAATGCCTTACAAAAATGCGTGCCGCACGTGCAGCATGATAATTTCTTCCTCTTTTAGGGCCTGTTTAATTTATAAGAGGCGAGCCAGCCCTGTTAGACGGGCTGGCCCGGTAAAAGGGATGAAGTGTTTATATGGACGATTTCAGACAGGTTTACCGGGATGAATTTTAGGAATTTGTTTAGTGTCTTGTAACCGTCAAAGTCACGCATGGGGTACTTGGTGAATTTTCTTGCTTTGACGTTCGACACGAAAGGTTCATTTTAGCGCTAGCAAGTACGGAATGGCATTTTAAAACAAAAGATGCAAAAATCATCCTGTGATTATGCAAATCCGACTACGTTTTCAAGGCAACCCACACGTCATGAGAATTTTTCATCCCAGCAAACCGGGCTGGACCGTTTATATGAGAATTTTTCAGCCTGGCTTGCCGAGATCTCCGTAGCTCAGACCGGGATCTCGGCAAGTGGGCCAGCCCGCCTTCTGATATAAACGAACCGAAATTTTACTAAATAAAAACAGGCATGAGTCGAGATCTTGGCAAAGGGGGCCTAGCCGGACTGGGCCGCCTCATATAGGTGATAATACTTTTTTTTTGGTATTGTCGTTGCCGTAGCAGTCGTCATTTCTTAAACTCCCTATTGGGACGATAAACGGGTTGCCCGCCATTACTGGTGCAGTTCCCCTCGAAAATAGAATTGATCAAAAGCTATTCTCTCCCTTCTTGATTTATAAAACAAGCATCTTGAATTGAAATTATCGAGCTTGACATTCGATGCGCGGGCCTTGAATACATGAATTGCACAACAAGAGAAGTGACATAAATTGCGAGGAATTTGATTTGGTCAACAAACAAACTGATGCTAATTGTTGTCAACTTGAGTGTTAATTGTGCAAGTTGTTTTATTTTTTAGCGGACTTGATATTTTGTCACGTACGGCGTAGCATATTCCATCGTCTCATTCGTTGTTCTCCAATTTCAGACGTTTCTCTTGAGGTTCAGCTTTCTTGCCTTTCTTGTTTTTTTTCTTCTTCCGTTTGTTCTTTTTTTTCTTACAAATTCCTGTTTTAAGGGAAGAGGACAAACAAGGAGGAAGTTAGTGTTGGATTAAGATAGCTGGACTACCTTGTACAAACTGAATTGAGTATATAGGTCTTTACCCTCATCTACTTGGTCTTCTATTGTGTTTTCTAATGATGCACAATCTGTCATTTCTCCTGGACCAAATGTCACCTGCGAAAAAAAAAAAGAAGCAGAGTGGAAGTATGACAAGCAAAAAACACCAATGGTGTTTGTCACTTCTTGTCAAACTCCCACTTTCCATATGCTGTTTTACATGAAGTGCACCTATTTCAAAAAAAAATCTCTTTTGGGAATATTGACCAAGCCAACCAGTCCAGCCATTTCGGACCAATCCGGTCCAGCCAAATCCAGATTGATCCGGTCCAGGCAAGTCCAGTTTGATCCGGTTCAGCCAGACCAGTTCTATCCTATCCAGCTATTCCAGTTCAATCCGGTCCAGCTATTCCAGACTGATCTGGTAAAGCCAAGACCAGTCCGACCAGGTTAAGCCAGTCCACTTCGATCCGATCCAGCTATTCCAGTTCGATCCGGTCCAGCTCTTCCAGACTGATCTGCTACAGCCAAGTCCAGTCCGACCCGGCTAGGCCAGTCCAATTCGATCCGATCCAGCTATTCCAGTTCGATCCGGTCCAGCTATTCCAGACTGATCTGGTACAGCCAAGTCCAGTCCGACCCGGTTAAGCCAGTCCAGTTTGATCTGATCCAGCTATTCCAGTTCGATCCGGTCCAGCTATTCCAGACTGATCTGGTACAGCCAAGTCCAGTCCGACCCGGTGAAGCCAGTCCAGTTCGATCCGATCCAGCTATTCCAGTTCGATCCCGTCCTGCTATTCCAGACTGATCTGGTAAAGCTAAGTCCAGTCCGATCCGATCCAGCCAGTCCAGTTCGATCTGGTTTAGCCATTTCAGACTGATCCAGTCTAGCCAAGTTCGGTTCGCCCTGGTCCAGCCATTTCAGACTGATCCAGTCTTGTCAAGTCCAGACTGATCTGGTACAGCCAAGTCCAGTCCGATCCGGTACAGCCAAGTCCAGTACGATCTGGTCCAGCCAAGTCCAGTTCGATCCGGTCAAGTTTACATATCGCTAAATAAATTCTCCTTAGTAAGAAGAGTGATGTTCCTTTTTTCTACCGTGTGTAGCAAGATGCACTTTTATCTGCATCCAATGTCAATCTCAAGTGCTTGTTTCACTGATTACTAGTTCTAAGCACTCTTGAAAATGTTAGCTTGCGCTTTATGGTTTGGTTGACTACGCTATTTAGGAGATCGTGAGAAGAACATAGTACTCGTTTAGACATTAAGCCTAAGTGCTTGTTTCAGTGATTAGGCATAAGCACTCTTTTAAAATTTTGCCTTTCATTTTACGGTACGGTTAACTCAGAGTTTTTTAACTCTTACGAGATCGTGTGAAGAATATAGCACTCGTTTACTGATTAAACCTAAGCGCTCGTTTCAGTCATTAGACCTAAGCACTTTTTTAAAATCTTAGCTTTTATTTGACGGTTCTGTTAACTACACTAGATCAGAATATACTTAGAAGATTACTAGGGAACGGGTGGTCTTTTGGACTGCGTATCCGCGTATCCCCGTATCCACTTCAATAAGTGGGGAAGGATGGTTTTTTGGACTTTGTATCCGCGTATCCAGCCTCTTCAGGGGTGCAGCTTAAAAATGGCAAGGTATTCTGCAGTTACCTTTGAATCAAAACCATGAAGAAACCATGTAATGCTTACTAATTCGGGCTCTTTGAAAATTAACAAACACCAAAGAGGAAGACGTTGATTTTAAAGGTTCTTGTTCTCAAAGGACACATTAATGCGTATCTCGTTTTGTACGGAATTCTATTGGAAAAACGCTGTAACTTCTTTTTGTGTTTTCTCAAAGGAGATGTAGTGGTTGCAGAAAAAGAAGAAGCCTGAGAGCCAATAGCTTCTTTCAGGAATTCCCGAAGGTGTCTCTGTCATCATTAATGAAGGTCATATTTTACTTCACGCAAGATGATCCCCAAAAACGAATTGCACAAGCTCTGAACTTGAACCAGAGTGTGGTGTCAGCGATCTGTCGCTGGCTGCAAGATGTTTGTTCCGTAGACGTGCAGAATAGGCCATTCATACCGTTTGGTGGCCCTGGTGCTGTGGTAAAGTGCGATGAAAGTTAAGTCAACCACAAGCCAAAGGTATGGATATATATATATATATATATATATAGAAGCATTTACAGGATGTGCTACTTGTATCTGCGTACTGATAACAAACAAAAAAATTCTTTTTCGCTTCCTTTTCAGTACAATAGAGGGAGGAGAGCTAGGAAGGACTCGTGGGTGTTCGGAATCGTGACAACAGAGTACACACCATCAAGAGGGTATTTTCAAGTTGTTGAAAGAAGGGACACGGGCACTCTTCTTCCCTTAATTCAGAGATGCATTCTCCCGGGGACAGAGGTTCACACTGACGACTGGGCAGCATATAGGAGATTAAATACGCTACCAAATGTCGCTGCACATCGGGTGGTCGTTCATGCTCGTCATTTCGTGGATCCACGCACTGGTGTCCACACTCAAGAAATAGAATCAAGCTGGAGTAATCTTAAACTTGGACAAAAGAGGAGGAAAGGCCTGCGTAAGGAAGACCTTCAGGTCTATCTCGACGAAAGAATGTGGCGGCAATGGAGAGGAGGTGGCCCGGATGTCATCATGCGTAACTTTTTTGCGACCTTACAACTGCACTTTCCAGTGGATACTCCAGTACCGTAACGCTAAGCCTTCTTGTATTTTTCGTTTTTATTACCTTTTTCTTTACAGCGTATGGATGAATTATTCTGCCCCAGGTCCAACCTAGTCGCATTTTCAAGATTATCTTGGGCAATATAATTTTTTGCAAATTAGCCTTTGTTGTCTCGTTCTTAAGCTGAAAATTCAAAAGAATTGAACGAGGCAACAAGGGCTAATTTGCAAGCGAAAAAAAAAATGCTAAAATGGTGGCCATTTTGGAATAAGGTGTATTGCGCCCGTGAACGATTAACCAGGGCTGATTAAATTGCTATTAGTTACAAATTGAGCTGGGGGACGTTAGAAGTAATAACACGTAATTCGTTTTTTATCGACCTGTTTGGTGCGGAGCTGACAATTACTAGTAATTTAAATAATACAAATTATGAAGTATTAGACGAAAGTTAAGAATCTTAAATTAATTCTTATCCTATTGTTGCCACGAAACTGTGCAATTAACATAGCAGTAAAAAGAACAAATTCAAAATGAACAATTTTATTTGCTGAGTTTTCACTTGGGAAACTAATTCGTTACAACTTAAATGAAAGAGGAAGCTAAGAGCAAAAAATCAAACGCCTCATACAGTCAAATCTGTATTAAGCGGTCACACTCGATATGACACTCGGGGAATGGCTAACTAACCGCTTAATACAGGGTGACCGCCTAATCCAGGTTGCAAGAATTACACGCGAGAGCGAGGGACTGATCCCGCGAGAGTTTTCAGTACACGCGCGCTTGATCGCATTTTTTACAGGTTGTCTGCCCCATAAAGGCTACATTTTATTTCTAGGAACACTTGAGTGTTTCACTGATTCCCCCCTTATTTATTTTGATGAATGAAAAAGGATTGGCTGGAGTATCGAAACGTCTGAAACATCGGGTCTAGGTCGCATAGGTTTCTATGCGAATTTTAAACTCATTTTGTAACCTAGTTTTGCAAAAAATAGCGGAAAAGTAAACGAAAATTGAGGATAGGTTATCCCAGAGCTGGCCGACCTTGACTCTTTAAGTGTGTATGTGTACGAAAATGTCCAACAAGAACCCTGACTCCTTTCTTTAATGGAGTGGCTTGCAATAGAAGTACATGTGTGGGTCTTTACATTTACTTTTATATATTTGGGAGGGTAAGGGACAGGAGTCAAGATCTTTTCACGTGCACTGTGGTTTTGTTCCTTGGTTCAAATCCTGAAACCTTTTCCCTTTTCCAACTCCTGCCATTGACAGTTCTTTGTTTCCTTCTAGTCCGTGGTTTTCATTTAGGATCTAGTTCAAACTACATTTTAGTCTCTACCATTGAAAGAACATTTGGCTATATTTTTCAAAAAATAAATATTGTTTTCTGGAAAAAAATGTTAAGCGGAAATTATTATCATTTAATAATAGTTCCTGAAGAGACTTGGATAATCACAGTAACAAATGAAAAGGCAGAAATGTTCGGAGTGCAATGGTATTTGAACCCATGATCTCTTTTATGGAGATTCGGACCGTTAATTTGTGATGCGAGAGCAATTTGTGGGACGAGATCGCCGCGAGTCACCAGCCTTTCTTCTCTTTATGAGTGGAAATGGGTGTTGGACAAAACACCGACCCCCCCAGTCCATGGACTACCCAAATGGACTACCCTATAAATACTATTTCAAAAGAGTACTGTTTGTCTATATGTAAGACACGTCTAAAACAGTGCTTACCTTAGCCTAAACACCCATTTTAAACAGTGTTGATCAACAGTATTTAAGTCTAAGCAGCCATTTTAAAAAGGTTAGCTTTCAATAATGTTATTGTTGTGATGGCCGATTACATCATGTAAGTGAAGTGAAACCTTCGCAGTTATTGGATTTAGCTGCATGTCACCATGCGCACAAAAATAAACAAGGTATGTGCAATGAAAGTATGATTTTTTTATAATCAATTCTGTTCTTTCAATAGTACTCATTCGAAATGGTATTCTTAGGAGTTGTTCCATTTTAGGGTAGACCATGGACTGGGGGTCAGTATTTTGTCCACAACCGGGGGAATGACAACTAACGGCATCGTAAAAATTCGAATGCCACAAACCCGTCTAAAACAGACACAAGTTTGCCCTCAGATTGCACAGAACACACGAGGACAACTGTATGTAGACGTAAGTGAAGTTTCAGTTTCTACATTTTCAGCTCAGCTTCTCAGTTATTTTAGTATTTATAAACTCAAAGTTAATTTTCCCATAAAAACTGAGCTTGGGCTGCCTGTGGTGTGAGAGAAAAGAAAAGGTGTGTGGTAATAACGACCAGTTAAAGAAAGAATTTTATTTCTTGCGTTTCACCGTCCTTTGCTGGATTTCTTTTCAGCGAAGTGTCTCTTATGCAGCGGAAAAAAATGAAAAAAAAAAAGACAAAAGACTAACGATAAAACGGAGAAAAAACAGAGATAGTGAAAACGTTTAAACGCAGCCGATTTCGGGCCCGATCTTTCATCCGCTGTGATGTTTGGTTTCGGAGTCCGTTTGTTTACAAGGGAAGGGGGGGAAGCCTTCGTCCAATAAGGGGCTCGAGTGAGAATATCGGGCGCCGAGTGTTTCTCCTTTTAAATCCACCTTCGGGGTACTACTTGAAACGGGGTCCACTTAACCCTTGCTAATATTACGGAGTCCGTTAGTTATTGTAGGATCCGGGTTCTGTATTCGGACTCTGTTTGTTTTGATCGGCCTCGGGTGCTCAGGAACCCAATATGATCGCGAATCTATTGGTCTCTTCGGGAAAGTGGAACCGAGTGTGTGGACCATTCTCGTCCCAGACCACAACATATGCGCCCAAAATGGTGATTAAAACACAGTATTGCAAGAGAGCAAGGTAGAGTCAATTCTTTTATTGTGTGTTGGTTGTCTTTCTAAATGAATTTTTCGTCATGAAAATATGGATTATTCATGCACATGCTTTTTCGTATCCGGTGATACCTTTCAAACTATGAATTTAAATACATAATTTTGAAACTATTGTTTCCCTACATTTTTGCAAAGAATGAGCTAGAATTTGAGCTTACGTACGTTGTACATTTTGTACATTTTACGTGTAAGCAAACGTAATCACAATGAAGAAGACTGAAGCAACTAATGCCAAGATTTCCACGCAGCCTCCACATTTATTGTAAATCAATCTCTACTTTAGGAGGCTCGAACGGGGTTTCTCGTTGCTATGTTGTTTTTGATATGTCATAGTGTAAGCAAACGGGTGTCTGGAAAACCCGAATAGCGAATAGCGAATAGTCGCGAATAGCGAACAGCGAATAGTTGCGAATAGCGAATAGTACGAACAGTGCGAATAGTGGCGAATAGTGACGAATAGTCGCGAATAGTGACGAATAGTCTTCAATAGTCACCGCCTTATGCTGAACAATCTCGTAATGAAAGCGAATAATATGCTCACCTGTCGTCGAAAGAGAGTTTCGTGCATGCTTTTACAAACACTCTGAAGAAGAACAAACGTCAAAATGCAAAAATATAAATCACTTTCATTAATACATCAAGCTCATGATCATCTCCTCGCACAGTGGCGCCCGAACATAAATTTTAGATACTCACATTTCATCATCGGCGAGACACGTTCTGTACTGAAAAAGGAATAAAATAAAAATGTGAAGCCGGTGGTTTGTGATTAAAGAGACAAACGAGTTACTCTGATAA
>NC_090885.1:5000832-5005832 GCF_036669925.1 Montipora capricornis
TTATGAATATGCGGGAAAAGCATATTCCAAAAAATCCAAAAAGAAAATTGGGGTTAACCAAGCATTTTTCACAGATAAGTAATCGACAATATTTGTGAAAAGCTTCAGAAAACAAAGAAATGTGTCGTGTTCTTTTCCTAAATGAAGCTTAATTATCTTTGAAAAATGCATGTTTACCCCCAATCTTCTTTTTGGATACCAAGAGCACTTGCTTAGTTCTGTTTTCTCCGCATAGTTTTAGACCGCGCAAAATATATCCATGCATTAGCAAGCATGACCCATAGAAATCTTGAGAGTCTCGAGATGCACAGAACATATGTGCAATAACAATGGTAGGCACAGTCCTTACGAGAATCCTTTTTTCATTTACTTTGCTGAAAACTGCACAGTGACAACTCTTCCTCAAGTTGAATGCTATTGATTGGGCCTTGATCTAATAGGTAACCGTAATCATTTTTATTATAAATGTGAAAAGCCACAAGTTTGTTATTATGCGCTTGAAGCTTCATGCCGTGTCTGGTGCAAAAGATATTGACAGTCCTTGAATTAATCCCAAGTTGCAAATGCAATAGTTAACAATTATTCACGGAAGTGGAGGTGAATAGTGGTGGATATTTACGGACACTGAAGTGAATAAATTATTGTGTTGGTATATACCACACAGGTTGAATGAAAAACGAACCAAAAAAAAACTTTATTTTTGTGAAATACAGTGACGAATTTCAAATCTCGCACGCCGGCTACTCAGAGGTGAATAGTACTTGCCAATGGATAAATACCTCCCAGTTAGCCAATCAGCGGCGTGGAGAGCTCTATTCACCTGTGTGGTATATACTAACTCTTGTTATAAGCCTAGACTTTCAGTCAACAAAAAGGGTACTGTGATTGGTTGATTCTTGTTCACATACCCCTGATCAAATTCAAATGCATCCCAAGCGGGATTCATTTGCGCAGTGGTTGCCAGTGCTGAGGTTACCTTCAGCACATGCTCAGGTTAGCTTCAAAGATTTGATAACTTTTCATCCAGAGGGCTTGTGAATAAGAAAAGTTGTTCCTGTTTGTTTGCTGGCTTTCATTGTTAAAGTAGAAGTCTAGGTATGTAACAATACACTAATGTACATGTATGTATGGTCCCTTGTCACGGGGAAACATCAGTATTCTCAGAAAACAAAACTTACTGTTTCCCGAGGGACCATACGTTAAGTGTATATTATAGGCCCTTTAGGTCTCATGTTTTTGCTTCTTTCTTTTTCTGTTGGACCTTTTGTCCTTCTTCTTTCTCTTTTTCTTGCCCTCTTCTTCATTGTCATTCCTGTTAGTGACTTCTGTTCAAAGAAAATCAATGTACCGGTATATGCAAATTAATTTAAGTGAAATGCATGTATGGTGCTTCATTTTTTTTCTTCACTTTTCCCTAATCTCCAAGTTCAATATTTTTCTTTTTTTTGGTCTGTTGTCTGATTATTTACTTATTATTAATAAGCCTCCTTACACCATGTGACACAAGAGACCAATAAATATATTTCAATACTGTACTCTTTTGTTTGGTAATGGTTTAATCAGATGTGTTCAGTGCCAAAGTGTAATTCTTTGATTAAGGAAATATAAATTTAGTTAACTTTTGAAAAAGTTTCATTCAGTAATTACAATATTTTTCTCATCCAGTCTAGTCACATGTGAACATAAACACCAAAGCAATTGAACTACCACTTTGCATGAAGTGGACGTCTTAAAGTATAAAACGCATTCAACTAAAATTAATGCTTTTGTTACCTTGCACATCTTCTGTTTCCTTGGCCTGTTCTGTGGTCATTCTGTTCTTTTGAAAGTCATCTGTGGACAATTTCAATTCCAATTTCAATTTTTTTAGCTGACATCGGTTCGTGGGATAGGGATGTAATACACTGTATGTTCTAAGCTGTGGATGATTTTAATTCACACTTTAAATCTGATGATTCAAACCTGTTTATTTGGTGGAAATGTGTTTTTCATTTTTTTGTTGTTTGCAAGAAGTCAAAAATTAATTAATATCTTACCATTCACTGTTGCAGAGAGATCCTCCTCTGGAGTATAATCTCCCTTAAACGAAACCTGCAAGAAAACATTAGGAAGGGAAGTATGCTACGCAGATGAACTATGTCAGTAATGGTAACATGTCCACCTATCATTATTGAAAGAACTACCCATTGGTTGCAGACTCACGTAATACCAGATAATTGATCACACGCATTTGACCATAAGACCTGTACTTGACTTAGTTTTTGGCATCATTGAAACTATTGACCAGATGTGTATTTATGCCTTTCTGCTTATCGTTTTGCTAAGTTTGTTAACCGAATAGTTCGGCTTAAGAAAATCCAACGAAAAACTGTCAAATTCAAATTCAAATGTGCATGCAATTCACTATCAACAATAGCTTGAAACCAAAAACCGACAAAAGTCATGATTTGAATTGACTAGCCCTGCTGTTGTTAGTGTTAGGGTTAGTATTACTGTTATTGTTCATGTTACAGCACTGAGCACTAGCTATTCAAAATGACAGTTGGATTTAAGGGATCAGCTACAGATTGACAGTGGACATATCAGTATTCCTAATTCACCCATTCCATTAAGGTTGCTACTTTAAATATCTCTCTCTTAAGGGAGCTTAAACAGACTGGTACTATTCCTGTTGTCAATGCTAAGGTCGGTGTAGTTTTTCCCTACATGAAACAAATCTTTTCAATAATTCTCATACAGTGTAGATGGTTTCAAGGGGATGCTAATGAAGGGTCTCATCTGTGGGAACCAGTCATATCAATTAGTCTGTCCCAAATGCTGCAGCTCATGAAGAACCTCTTCGACAAGGAGAACAGTCAATTCAGCCTTTCCAGAGTGTCGTGGCTCATGAAAAATCTTTTCACCAAGAAACATTGGAGCCGGTTTTCCCAAGTGTCGTTGCTCAAGAAGAACCTCATCGCCAAGGGAACCAGACAGTACATTGTATCCCAAGTGTTGAGGTCACAAAGAACCTCGTCGCCAAGGGAACCAGTCAGTGCATTGTTTCCCAAGTGTCGTGGCTCACGAAGAACCTCGTCGCCAAGGGAATCACGCAATTTATTGTTTCCCAAGTGTCGCGGCTCACGAAGAACCTCGTCGCCAAGGGAACCTGTCAATGTATTGTTTCCCAAGTGTCGCGGCTCACGAAGAACCTTGTCGCCAAGGGAACCAGTCAGTGCATTGTTTCCCAAGTGTCGCGGCTCACGAGGAACCTCGACTCCAAGGGAACCAGTCAATATATTCTATCCCAAGTGTCGCGGTTCACGAAGAACCTTATCGCCAAGGGAACCAGTCAGTGCATTGTTTCCCAAGTGTCGCGGCTCGTGAAGAACCTCGTCGCCAAGGGAATCAAGCAATTTATTGTTTCCCAAGTGTCGCGGCTCACGAAGAACCTCGTCGCCGAGGGAACCAGTCAGTGCATCTTTAGTAATAGTTTCCATCATTGTTGCCCATGAGACATCTCAATTGCTTTCTTCTCTTGTTTTGATGTATATTGCATGACTTTGCATTAGATGCCCAGGCTTGCTTTTGTGGCTGCATGGTGTTTACTTTCCTTGCTGCATAACTTGGGCAAAAAGGGAACCAGGACTTATGTGGCTTCTTTATCTGAGTGTATTGCTTGCTAGCTGTCCATGGGAAATCAGTTAATTGCCCAAATTTTCTGTGACTTATAAAGGATGGCAGTTTCAGGTCTCCAAATGTAATTCATGAAAGTTGTTATTTAATCAAAATTTGATGTACATGTATGATATAAATATATATTTGGAAGGCCCTTCCTCTACTTTTACCTAAATTTTAATTAGTATTTTTTTTAGAATTTACATTTCCACTTATTTTAGTATTTTTTATAGTACTTATAGTTTTAACTGAATGGAAGTCATTTCCATGAAGTCTGTGACGCCCATGAGTGATGAGGATGATTATTGGTTTTTAAGTAGCATACTTCCCTTACCTCTGAAGCAAGCAGTGCTGCACCTTTTTCCTTTCCCTGTGAAATGTTGTGTACAAAAATAACTGAGTGACATTGTGTTTTGATGGTGGCCTGAACAGATAAATCACTGTTTATCGCATGTTCCATGTTAAATGATGTCACCAAAGAATTACATGTATCTCACTTACCCTTTCGGTTAACTGAAGGACACTGCTCCCCTCAACTTCCTCTTTATGGTGGACTAGTTTTCCTCCTCTATGCAGGGTAAAATAAAGGGGTGTATCCTGCAATGACCCTGCCCAGTCATAAACCTCCTAGAATTGAGAGCAACATAATTATGATAATATAATTATGGTTAATTGTCTGTTATTGATACTTTGGATCTGTCTTGATAAAAACGCATTTTTTTGTAAAATGCTGTATTTTACTACCACCCACCCCCAGTCATTTAACAAAACATGAAAATAAATTAATTTTGTACTTGTTCTTGCTTTCAGATGTAGTTAAAAACTTCCAATTGGGGTTCATATACAGTGTACATCCTGATTATCCATACCTGGAACAGAGCACCTTTATCAAAGCTTCTTGTAATTCTGCTCCCATTGTTCAGACAGATGATTATGCTGATACCACATACTGGCTCCTTCCTTAGTCTTTGTGATCTCCGCTCTCTAATCATGTCCTGAAAAAGAAAGTATGTGTTAGAGTGTTATCAGGTTTAGTGTACTTACATAAGTAGTTGTGCAAGGGTTAGAAAAGGAACACAAGACATCAGCAACTCAACATGAATTCATAAGGCTATCCTTAGACTAGTACACAAAGGTTGTAGGATGTCGCCTTACCGCCTCACTTTTATCCTCTGGTTGGTCCTGGTGATAAGTATAGTGTAGAAGAGACGTTAGAGCCAGCTTTCTTCACATAATAGTGGTTAAGTAATTATTTCCAAGAAAGCTGCACTTCTTATGCTAATGCACTTGACTACAGTCATTATAAAATTATTATTATTATTGTTGTTTTCGGGTTTGGGGAA
>NC_090885.1:5013332-5018332 GCF_036669925.1 Montipora capricornis
TCCAGTAAACCAATCAAAACTCGAAGAAATTACACGAAGCGGACACAAAGCGCGGGAAGATGTGCACGCGCCAGCCACGATTGGTTTTGGCTTTACTTGTGATTGGTTGATAAAGTGGAACTTTGAACCAATCCCTGAGTGAAGTAATGCAAAACCAAAGCAATTCACTAATTACTTTCGACACTCAATTGAAAACCGCTCTATAAACGCGTTACCGCAAAACAAACCTACCATCAGCATGAGAGAGAGAAGAGAATGTGCGCCAGCAGGGTGCTGGCGTACATTCGAGCAAGGCGTCTTTACGCATTGTTATTTACTACCACCGGAGAAATGGCAGATGTTCACAGTAGACTGGCTGAACTTTTATCAACCAAGAAGTGAGAGAATTATAGTACTACAATGTCTTGTATTCGTGCCAACGTCTCATTCTCCCTCCTGAGGTCTGCGCTGCTATGCTTGAGAGGCTCACGTTGTGAGATAGGACGCAGCTCTTTACAACCACTAATTTCATTGGATCCCTTTAGGACGCAGCTCTATTGTTTTTAGGGTTAGGGTCCGTTTTTTCTTTTGTATCGTTCTTTGAGTCCATTGTTTTCTGAACCAATCCCGAGAGCCGTTGTAATGGTTGCGCTCTGACCCCAAGTTGTATGCGAAGGGCTCCGCTTAACATTACAGATGGCGATTTTGAAATTGATAAGGAACTAGCGATATTTTAGGATTAGAACTTTTAAAATTCTTCACGTGTAGGATTCGTGGGGGCTTTAAAATCGATAAGGGATCAGCGAGATTTTAGTACTGTAGTATTATTACTGTTATTGTTATTCTTTTATTCCGGATATTCGCTAATATAAGGAACCATGAGCAATAATTTTAAAACAAACTTAATATGAAAGTAAGATATGTTTGATGATATGAATTGTAACTTTTATTGTTAAATTTTTTGGTATTCTTTTTAATGAGCTATTTTCTGTAAATAGTGCTATTTTGTAAATCTTCTTTATTATTATTATCATCATCATCATTATTATTATTATTGCCATTGTTATTGTTATTGTTGTTATTGTGGCAGTCACAAAGTCACAGAACAAGAAAGTAGTAATAACCAACAGTGACCGTGCAATGGTATACCTTGAACTTGTGGATGCGCATGTGGAAGCTGGACAACTGGTAAGACGTAAAACTTTGATCGTTAGCAAATATTATCATTTTAACAATGCAATAAGAGATGAAGTGCGTTTTCAAGGTGACAGAAGGTACCTTCAGATCTACGACAGCAACTTCAACATTAACGGCACTAAACAATTGAATTACAGGGCAAAAACTATGCCTCATTTCTTTGGCGTTTTGTGAAAGTTGCAACACGAAAACGGAAAGGACCGACTCCGAGCAGCAAACTTTCATAAGTCAAACAAAATGAAGCCAATAAGATGAAAGTCTTAGAATCAGACAATAATTTGTGCAAGCTGTTGTGGTGTCCTCGTGTTGTCTATATGACCTGCGCCGGTTCAGCGTCGAATTTTTTTCTTCGTATCGTGATCTTTTTGTCATTATTCTGTTCACGTTTTTGGGTCAAGCAAAACTCACTATATAAAAAAAAAGTAATCTTTTCTTCGAATGTTTTCTTACTTCTGTCCGCTATGTAGTGCATAAGTCTTGTGAAAGGCTTTCACAGACGTTTTGTGAGGATTTGACGAAATAAATAGCATTAGAAGTAAAAAAGGCTTTTCTTAACACCAGTTGTTAAAGGTAACCTCCACTCCAACAACAAATACGTTTCAACCACAGGACAAAATGTGTACAATCAAAAATTGTTGGAATGTTTTCCAAAAGGACGCGTTTGTATCCGAAAAAATCAATTCCACTAACGCTTGTTTTACCGGCCGCATGAGCAGAACATTATTTGCAGCAAAACAGTTATTTACAGGTAACGTGGTGGGCTCTCGGCCAATCAAAAGGAAGGAATAATTTCGTCAATTCAAAGTAAATGACGTCAATTAAGGCAGATCAAGGCAAATATTGGTTTTTGATGAGAAGGGAAAGCCTGATTGCCTGGAGAAGAACATTTCACATCCCAAAGCAGGATAGAGCGCTAACAAACTCAACCCACATATGACGCCTGATGTAGGAATCGAATCTGGGACGCATTGCTTGAAGTCGAATGCCCTCACCTCTACGCTATCTCTGCTCTTGGGCTACCATGAAATGGTCTTCAAAGTTAGCCTCAACCTTTAGTTTTCTTCATAAAAAAGAAAGGAAGGAATACCATCGCCGTTAGCTAAGCGACTTAAACAGTTGCAAAGGAAGCCTAAAATAAATCCATGCTCAGTGAACAAGATTCGAGCCCATGACCTTTCGATTGCGCTACTCTTGTTCTACCAACCGAGCTATCAAGCCAGCTGAGAGATGACTATGAGAGGGTGATGTGAAGTGCTATTTTCTACCCATGTAAACCATGTGAGCGTTAGCCCTACTAATGGAAATGGGCCCCCTCAACGTAACCCCTTGCAGCTGAGAGACGTTTTTTTTCCATTTTAGCATGAGGCTACGAAAGTAATGCAGGATGCATTAGAAGAGTTCCACGGTACCTCAGAAGAAGTCAGGTGAAATAGCAAATCATTACTATGTGCCAGCTGTACTGCTGCACAACGACAAAGGCAATGACAAGGGTTGACTGTGAAATAATTTAGTATTTCATAGCACATCGATCGCACTCTAAACTGGGAAATTCTGTGGACAGGTATAGTGTCGATCAGGAAAACTTAGTTCTTTCATGCCTCTGTGAAGTTATGTGCGTCATTAAATTGACTTTTCTGTTAAATGATTTCACAAATTGAAGTTGGATCCCTTTGTATTTAGCTTGAATAGTAACTCTTAAGCCGGGGTAAAAAGACGCTGAAAGTCTTGAAAAATCCGACCGGCGGTCAACTTTTTCCTGGATTCGCACCCCAAGAACGTCTATCGGGCACTTTTTTCAGATTTGTGATGTTGTGCAGTTGGTTCTTACAAATTTGATCCCTTGAACAGTGGTCCTTTCCGTCCCTCCCTTTTCGTTCATGTAAGGTTGGCACAACGCATTTGAATAAGACATATCCCCCTTGATCTACACTGCGACGCTAAAAGTACTGTCCTGTATCTTTTTTAAAACCTTAGGTATCGATCAAATCGAAGCTTCAACATCCCCCACGGGCAACCCCCGGGGCATTTGACTTTTGTGAAAATTATTGTTCAAATTCCCCCCTCCCTAGGCCAAAAAGCCGTTCAAATGCCCCATCATAGGTCTATTTTTATAGGTGATTACGTTACATTAAATTAAATTTTCCACCCCTCGTAAGACTCTGATTGTCAAATTCTCTCCCTCCTCGGGAAGGCAAATGTGTCAAATACCCGGTGGGGGGGGGGGGATGTTAAAGCTTCGATTTGACCGATTCATTACTGTTCATTGCACTTTTTTTTTCATCAGGGTTCATATTTCAAACGCAGACTTAGTGTTAAAGAATGGTGATACAGAGCAAGCACTGTCCATTCTATGCCAAATAACACCAGAGCAAAGGTATGTAAGGATGACACTTGTAGAATCAGCATACGAAATGATTTGAATCTGTAAAGTTCCCTTTTCGGAGCCGTCGTTCCATTCGCATTCCTTTGCAACCGCGAGATTTGTTCTTGGCTCAAGAAATCTCCCTCACCACACTTTCAGCCAGTCATACAATGTAAGAGTGATAGGTAAAGCAATGTACGCATGTGTTTTCCCATCGCTTTAGCGTTGGATGTGAGTACTGGCTCTGCGTTGTAATAGGATCGTTTGACAGTCTTAATCTTCTGTGATTGGCCATAAAAATGTTCTCAGCCGGAAATTGCTTCAAGTTAACTATTGCGAAACAGACTATGCATTTATCTATACCTCTTACTTTTGCGTGCATGGATTCTTATACAGTTATTACATCAAAGCCAAGGAGAAAATGTCAGAGATATATCTACATCATCGGAAAGACAAGCGTCTTTATGCCAGTGTTTACAGGTTAGCGTCCATTTGAAGTTTTAAGAAATGAATTCAATCTTTTGAAATCAAGAAGAGTCATTGAGTTGTGAATTTCAAGAAGTTGCTAGGCGAGGATTAGAGGTTACAAAAAAGAGACTCTGAAAGCCGACTTTGAGAGTATTAGTCGTAATTGCCCACCCTCTACCGACAGGTATTTCGCCGGACCATTTGTTTTTGTTATGGAAATTCGCATTGCTTTTCGTAGCGATCTAATTGGATGAATCGCTTCGGGCGTTCCGTGGCACGCAATACCTGTTGGTTGAAGGTGGGGCCGTTAAGTCAGTTGGGAAAGCGACAATCGGCAAATGCTGGAAATATCATCTTTTGAATCCCTTTACTATAGGACCGACCATTGAGAACACTATAGAATTTTTCTCTGAGTTACCTTTGGATATCTCAATCACTTAACCAGTGCATATTTCTATGTCAGTTCTGTACTTCTGTACCAAGAAGGCATGTTATTATGTACAAGTCAAAAAGCTAATGCACTTTTATGTCGCTTAGAGAACTAGTTGAAAAGAATCCAAGTTCCCACACATGTCTTAGGAGAGGCGTACATGAGTATACAGGAGGTCAGTACTTTTCCTCTTAAACATTTGACGTTTCGTGAGTTTATTAAAGAGATTTAGCATTTACTCCAAAGGGCAAATGTCAGGCGGAAACTCGCATTTTGCTGAAAATCAAGTGAACTTGTTTGCTTTGTTCGCCTCGCTCGCCCCTTTTATATGCATGACTGCTGAGGTGGCTCCCATCGTAGGCTTTCTTCAGCACTTGTTTATTAAATTATTCTGGAAAAAGAAATCAATCCAATAAAAATTAGTAAGCACTACTTTGTTATATGTATTAGTTATCTATGATTCAATTGTTTAATATACATATCAATGTATTTTTAACTTTATAGGTGTATATAATTTTACCTAGAGGGCTTATAATAAGGAATCTTGTATTCGTAAAAAATGGA
>NC_090885.1:5025832-5028332 GCF_036669925.1 Montipora capricornis
GCTGTCCTGATTTTAAAGCAGCTTCATAGTAATTAATGGCGTAGAAAGAAAACAAAGAAAGCAATAATTGCTCGTTCTATCTCATAAACCGTAACCTAAGGACTGCCATGAAGAATGAACTAAGCCTATCGGGAGTGACGTCACAGGTCATTTGAACCAAGACTGTCGATGGGAGTGAACGTCTTGTGCTTAGAGCTCACTAGTATTTTGGATTTTTCCGCGTTTTAAGGTAAGTTTCGCTTTTTATTTTGTGTTTAAACGAAAGAACAGGGTGAAGTGTTGCTCGGTTTTCCCTATGATTTAAAAATGCATGTTCAGCGCTCATTAATTTCCATCAAGAATAAACAATCAGTTTCTTCATTTATCTATGATACCAGGAAAGATTATAATCTCGATGCTAAAAAACTAGCCTTTAAAAAAACAGTTTAGAAGTACCCTTCGTAGCAAGCTTTCGGATGCGAACAAACACCTCTACTTTCCCATTCCCATAATGCAATACGTTTTGGGGGGTTCTTTGCATAAAAACAAGGCAAGTCATTTACTCCTGGGACTGTATCATGCTTCAGTGTACTGGACATCCATGGATATGTGAAAATAGCAAATTGGCGCAAGAGGCAAATGAGGTATTTCTTCAGTAAGTATTCTAAATCTAAACTAAAGAATGAATGCAATTTGGATAGAATACAAATTGCTTCACAATCATCTGAGAAGTCCAATAAATTATGATTTGCGTCCGATCTATGGTGGGATTTGCAATGGAGGTCTCCCGCTTTTGTAGTATGTCAATGAACTTCGTTAATTCCCAGTCCGTACAGTTGTATTTTGAATTTAAATTTATCTGCAACTGAATAATAATCACTTCTGATAATCAAGGGGTAGTTTCTAAAGAAACTGTGGTGCTGCGTCGGTGGGGGGGAAGGAGTATACAAAAATTTGGTTTATCAACGGAGTTGATAATGTAAATTGGCCACCGTACAGAGATTCTAGAATCTGTACGGTGGCCAATTTACATTATCAACTCCGTTGATAAACCAAATTTTTGTATACTTCTGATAATGTATGTTGTAACATACGAAACGTTAAGTTTATAAAAGTTATGCAGTTCAAGCAAATGTTTGTAACCGCTGTTTGCGTTTTATTCCTATTGAAACTAAAATGGCCCAAGTCAAAGAATTTTTACCGTATTTATCTTTTTTTCCCCTTAGTCATACTTTGTTGTACTTGTAGCGAATTAGTCGTGCTCATCGCGTTCCGTTACGGACAAAATCTTCAAAACAGCAAAAAATAAATTGAACCGTACAAAAATAAATCGAACCGCATACATATAAATCGAACTTACACAAATATCAATCGAACCGTACAAAAATAAACGGAACCACACGCACATAGATCGAACTTACATAAATATCAATCGAACCGCACAAATATCAATCCAACCGCAACCGTGCGGTTCCATTTATTTTTGTACGGTTCAATTTATTTTTTGCTGTTTTGAAGATTTTGTCCGTAACGGAACGCCATATGCGCTGTTTAGTCGAACTTCAATATCCTAACACAGGAATAACGTTCACTTACTTAACCGTTTCACTCTCAAGAGTGATTGATATAGGTTTTCTCCTCACAAGGTCAATACATTGTTAAGCAGATTAGTGACGAGAATAAAGAAATTTGTCACTAGGGTTTTTCTTGCCTGGATATATAGTCAAATTCCCATAACTGACATAAATGGTTATGTATGGCACTCACTAAGGAGAATTACAATTCAGACCTTGAGAGTGATAGGGTCTATTCTTTGACTGCACCTGACGTCACGGCGGCCATGTTGGTGGAAAGAACAATAGCAAAAAAGTCTTTTGGGAATTTGATTCTATTATCATGAAAAACTTATGCTACATTTTTCTATTGTTTTGGTACTAACATGACATGCAATCAAAGAACTACTTTCTTGTAAGCGTAATCGGCTTATTACCGTCCGGTTGTCTTAGTGGATGATATATGTGCAGATCTCTTGGCGAAAATGCCTTGTTCACCAACACCGAGACTTTCTTGCCGGTAAACTTATTAGCCTTGAGGATTTTCTTCTCATCAATCCAGTACATGTGATCTTCAAACAGCGTCAAGGCAGAGGGTTTCTTAATTCCTCGATTTAGAACCACGCGGACATTTCTCCCATCCAAATCACAGTTTTTGATGACTTTCAGTTTAAAGTCTATCCAGTACAGTTTCCTTGTGGTGTAGTCAATGGCGAGATCCAACGGCATTTCTATGTGCAGGCCGCTTAATAAAACTTCTCGTCCGCTTCCGTCCATGCTTGCTCGTTCGATTTTGGCCGGATCGGCCCATTCCGTCCAATATAAACACCTTTAAAAACGAAGACACTAAGAATTAGTTTTTAAACGCCTCCCTGATTGAGTGCCAAGCGAAAGTGTCGGGGAACTAGGAACCATTTTCATTGCAACTGAATTTAATGAATGTTAAACAAGTAATACAACGTAATGTT
>NC_090885.1:5050832-5055407 GCF_036669925.1 Montipora capricornis
TCCTATGGAATGTGAAATCGGTCGAGTTTTTAGTGGTCAGCCTCGAAATCAATATACAAGGAAGCACCAGTTCGCTGTTAACCCCGGATGTGCAGAGCGGCCATAGCCTTTTCTTAACAGCCAGATGAGGGTACACAAATACAACGAAGCAGCTCAAAACCCAGAGGTTGTCAATGTTATTTGATATTGGTCTATATCGTTAATGTCAGCTGACAGGGGCGACCCCATGGGTTTCTGGGTTCCCTGATTATTTTTTAAGAGCTACAAACAGTTCTAGATGCAATTACGGAGGGAAAAACTGTAACCTTGTACGTCGGGCCAAAGCTTGCGTAGCTGTTACATACCACTTGCACGGACATTTTCGTCCGTCAGGATCCAAAAACGTATCCTTGAGGCCAAGAACATTTGAAACTTCCTCTCGTGTTGTGGCAGATCTGGGCTGCACAGCGACCTGAGGATATCATGTATCACATTCGTTGATATCTGAAAAAAAAAAAAAAAAAAAAAAGTCAAAACATTAGGAATAACAAGAGGCACACGCATGCCTCGCCATGAGGGCCGCGAGTCTTTGAAAAAGGACCGATTCATTTATTTTTCTCGTCTTGAACGAGAGTTTTAAGACCATCTAAGACCATCTTATCAGATCAAAACGGCACTTCGTAGTTTTAAAGGGATTTCGACGCCGTTAAGTTCTCAGTATTTTCGAATCAACGGCTCTGGCATCATTTTTCTGAAAACGAGAGTTCGATATGAATCCTTGTGCCTAAAAAGTTAATTAGTCCGTTTTTAAATTCCTCTTGGAAAACTATGGTTGTCAGTCTTTTAGAGTCAGATGATAGCTAATCGTGTCAATTATCAGTCATACGCGTTAATAGTCCTTATCTGACCCGAGGACATCAAAGTCTACTCATAAGCTGAAATTTCATTCTCATCCCCAACGAGTCCGCTTTGCTACTAGGTCAGCAGCAAGAACACACAGGACTCGTGTTGCTAGGCTTCTGCGGAGTCTTTCGAAGCGGCGAGATTTCCAACTTTCATGGTTCGCCACATACAAGGCCAGATAATATAACTGCTTAATGAGACCCATATCGATTAATTCGATTCTCTCATTGGAAAATACTTGGTGGAAAATTACATGATTTTCCGGAAAAGATCGAGATCGTAATGGTGCGGGGTGAATGAACACGCTGGTTCCAACAAACTTGATAGCAACTCACGGAAAAGTAATATGGATTCAAAGTGGCGAGGCGGTTGGGATGAAAGTACATGTTATAGGAAATAAAACACTTCTACAATGGATCCTATTTATAGAGTGCCAAATTGGCGCTTATCGACACGCTTGGAGCTGTCTGGATCAGGACTTTTGTCAGGACTCACAGCGAAATCTCCTCCCAAATATAGTACTACACCGGTGATTTCATACTTGCCAGATCTCGTTTGGGACGAAGACGATGGTTACACGCTAAAAACATAGCCCCACCCTACTGGTACAGAAGTAACAACACCAATGCTGCTTGATATTATAAACGATCAACTCTATGTTTCAGCACGTGCAAACAACCGACTACTGCAACAGGAGACTATTCGTGATTTAGTACTCCACAACCAACCCAAACCTAGTAAAAAATTTATCATGGGGTTAATGGCATGAGTGATCACCGATGCAGTTCTTGTGGATATTACTCTGAGGGACGTCGATTAACAGAAAAACCACCGAGGAAAGTTTTCCTGTTTAAAAAGGGTGACATAAGATTCGGCTAGAAAATGATTTGAAAAATACGCCTAGATAGTTATCTTACTAACAATCCCCAATAGAATAAAATCTGTCCGACCGGAAAAATACACACACTTCTGTTATTTTTTTTCTTTTTTTTTTTTTTAAGAAACAGTTTTTTGAAGGTGATGAAAGAGCAACTTTCCACAAAGAAACTGGGATCACTGCTGGAATGTACTGTGGATGAATAGCTCAATCAAGCGTATGATACGTAAAAAGCCAAGAAGACTTTATAACAGAGCACGCAAAATCAAATAGCCATGTTGATTTGGACGAAGTTGTAAAGATCTATGCAAAGCAACTAAGAAAAGGTTTGGACTCTCGCACATGATAAGTACTTGTTGGACCTACTAAAGACCACGATGACCCATGGCACTTTGTAAAATCTGCGACCAAACCCACGATGACCAAACGATTTTGGGACCTACATAACACACTCACAAAAGGCAAGACTAATGGTGGTGTCACCCCTTTGGAGATTCACCGATGATGGTCGTATGCCGAACAGTCGAGAGAAAGCCCAATCTACTAAGTAATTACTTTTACAGTCTGTTCTTCACCAAAGAAGACGTTGCAGAAACAAAGGCCCCCTGAAGCTACCAGCCCGTGTGCTGAACAACCCATTCGATCCATTTTAGACAGCGGGTTTTAAACGAAAACCTTATTAACAAGGTGGACTGCAAAAAAGACTAATGGACCTCATGGAATCCCTTGTACATATTAAAAGGAGGCTTCTGCTGGAATTAGCTCGTTTTCTACAGGTTCTATTCACGCAATCGCTCGCATTCACAGGGCTCGGTTCCTCCAGGCACTGGCTCAAAGAATCTGTTGTACCCGTCGTACACAAGAAAGGCAACAGAAGCCAAGTAGATAATTATCAAACTGATTTCTCTTACATCGGTGAACTTGGTAAAATTATGGAAACACATTATCTTTCAGGAAAATGATGTCCCACCTTGATTCAGATCAAGTGCTAGTTAAAAACCATTAACATGGCTTTCGCAAAAAAACTGTCATGTGAAACTCAGTTTCTTGCTACAGGTAGAAGAAATAGCTTGCTCCCTTGATAAAGTGTGAGGGAAAACTTATTTAATAATCATGGACTTTTCAAAAGCTTTCGATTCGGGTTCACGCACCAGCACCTTCTAATTGAAACTGCCACTACTATGGCAAACGTGGTATTCTTAACCCCTGGTTAACACAATGGCTTACGTGTCGAAGCCAGTCACAGGGATCGTCGTTTAACGCAGACATCGTGCATTTTTACTCAAATAAATTCAAAAAAATGCACTCATCAAAATTTTAATGCGTCCCAAGACGCCAAAGACACTGACCTTCTAGTAACTCAACTCAAACTGGCTTTGCTTTGTCAGTATATCTGTTCGGCTTCGGCACTATGTACAAAAAATAATAATAATAAACTTATTTGAGCTCCACACCATTTGTTGATCATTCGATCATTTGATCGATTGAGAACTACAAGTGTGCTCACACTTCTTGAAATGAGAAAGGTTTGAAGACAAGGTAATTTTTACATAAAGTTTCTTGGCTAAAGTTGGCGGAAAGAGTTGGATGGTTGCAAACAAGGAATTTGGGCAATAAGTTATCTATGATTTTTAAGCTGGAAAAAAAAAAAAGAACTCTCTAGTTACAGTACTCAAATACTGTCCAAAAGAAAATTGACTAGAAAAGTTGAGTTACTCTTCTTTACGTCATAAGATTAACTTTTTTTCTTCTGCAGAGAAGTGCGCAGCAAGATTTTGGGACCCCAAAAAATGCTTGGGACCCCAATTTGGCAGGACATGCGGTGTCCCAGGACACAGACTGTAAAAATCATCGGTGCCATCACTGCAGTCAGTTGTCGTCTGATGGGTCACAACTCTCCGGATGTGCCAGTGTCTATCAGGGGTCCCACCAGGGGACAGTTCTGGGTCCCCTCGGTTGTTCCTCCCCCCCCCCCCCCCCGCTTTAGTACATTAACGACATAGGAAGAAAATTGTACACTCTAGGATGCGTCTTTTCGCTGCATGATACTTTTGATTACAGCACTATCGAGCTATTGTAATGATGCGCCAAACTGCAGTCAAATCTAAAAGGCACTCCAAGAATGGGCCCAGCAATGGCAAGTGAAACTTACAACTCCAGCAAAATGCCACGTTCTTCAAGAATATCAAGGAAGCAAAATCCTGTTGAGTCAACCTAGTGTCCTTATGGGGAGAAAGTTTCTAGATGCGGTCACCCACCATCCTTACCTAGGTGTAGAATTTTACAGAAAACCTCGATTCGGGTGTCAGCCATCTGTAAATAACAAAACAGTCATGAAAGCTAATCTATCACTCGGATGTTCTTTTTCCCCAAGGGAGTGAAAAAGAGGGGGGTGGCAGAATACAAAGCCATTGTGAGGCCTCAAGTGGAATACGCAAGATCAGTTTGGGCCCCCCTCACTTAAAAACATGTTAAACAAATAGATGGAGTACAAAGAAGAGCAGCACAACTTCGTTACAAAACTGTTACACGTCCGTGAACCAGGAACCGTTCACAAACCTTTTGAACGAAAGTAAAATGGATACCCCTGAAGAAGCGAAGAAACAATCTCGCGTTTAACTTTTTTCCACAAAGCAGAATTCACGGTGATGGATGGCCTGGTCTTCCAGACTATGTTTACGAAGCGAAGAAAAATTTTAAGGAAATCTAGCCAAAACAAGTTTATTGAACTGAGCCAAATATGCGATTATAAGAATAGTTATTTTGTAGAACACTTGTCCAGGACTGGAACGCGTTGCCAAGCAAAACTGTTAACA
>NC_090885.1:5055507-5108007 GCF_036669925.1 Montipora capricornis
TTATTGGCGGTTAAAGTTATTATGTGAAGTGTCAAAACGTACTGATAACAGAGGTTTGCCATGCGTTTCTTGCACTGTATGTTTTGGTGAAAAGAGTTTATTGCCATAGCGTAAATGAAAACAAGCTTGTAGCTGCAAACTGTTTACTTGCCATCTGAGAATACAATATCAAAGCTACTTCAAAACAACTTTAGTTTTCAAAATTGGTGAAGTCGCCCGATTTAGCTCTAAACATTAGCATTTAGCAATCACTATTTTCTTTCCTGTCTTGAAGTTAAAAACATATGGTTTTAATGTTTCGCGGTGCGGTTTTGCCACTGACAAGCCCCTTACACCTTCCTAGCAGTAGTTTTAGAGGTCTACGTAGTTTTTACTAGTCTTTCAATATTAGCTGGGCAATTACTATAGCATTTGATAACCCCCAACATCGACTTAGAGCTCGCGCTCTGCGAAAAAAATGAAAACATTGTGATATGAGAGCGTCGTGGTAATAAGGGAACGCAGCGAGGTTGAAGAACGCGCAATGGAGTTTGCATTCCGGTATAATTGTGTGTACATAAGTTACGCAAGACTCTACAAATGTTGTCACTTCGGATCGAATTCACAATCTCCTTTGATTAAATGAATAGCACCTTGAATAACACCCTGCTTTCGGTGGTGAAAGATTTAAAAAAGCAAATACATCTATTTTCAGCAACACTTGTGTTAGACAGCCTGTAAAACTGAATTGGCAGATTTTAGTGCACATATCCTGTGGTAGCAAAATTAAATCCATAATGCTATGAACACAAAGTACAATCGATATTTACTTAATTGATATCCTTACAAGGATTTTTTCTTCAGCGCTTGACTTGCTTAATACGTCCCGTCTTTGGTAACCGCAGTTCCATATCGACCCATACAAGAGCGAGCGACCTAGGAATTGTTCTGAGTAACCCAAAGTAAATTAAGTTTAATAAAAATGCGTTTCCATAAGACAATAGACAAGATTGATAAGCGGGGAGGCATGTAGCGATGAATTACGACAAATTACCTACCTCGAAGTCCCGAGACAAAGGGGATATAATTGTATTTGCGTTTTTGGCTTTCAATGCTGATCCTGTTTGCGCGCAAACCTTGTGGAATTCGAAAACGGCCGTTTGTTTCTTCAATTTTGTTGTTTTTACAGATAATATTGACGAAAACGTAATGAATTGCAATAAGCATACAAAAAAATCATCTCGATTCGAATAAAAACTTTGGGTGATAGAGGAACAACATTGAAAATAAAATAGAAAGCGGCACTACCTTGTCAAGTGCTCGAACTGAAAATTTAACGTCAGGGAAATATAATCGGAAAATCGAGGTTTCGTATGCTCGATTTCTCCAACGTAGCCTATAAAATTTGGTCTCATCCTGTCAAGATGAAACAGGACTTGATTTCCCAAGTGATGAAATATCACACCTTGAATATAGTTGATACTCTGTCGTGCAATATTAGCACCTTTGGGAGCCGATGGAAAACACAAGATTTCACTTTTGTCGTTTCCACAGAGGTGTGTTAATTGCGAATTTTTTATAACAATTGACTTTGGTTAAAAGTTTTTAAGGCGTCACAAAGGAAACGACAGTTGAGATATAAGCAAATGAAATGAGAATGGGTGCACCCGACTACATCTCGAAGCATTAATCGTTTCCACCTTTATTATATTGCAAGTTTTTTCGTGACTGTGTTGTCGCATGTGACAGTCTTGGCGGAAGGCCACAAGAGAATTTCCATCATATTTAGAAACGCCTCGGTAAACACGCAAGGGAAATTTGATAGATTTGCTGCATGGGTCATTCTTTTCCATCATCTGGTCTAAATATAATTGCTTTGAATGATTTTGAGCTACCACAACATACATTCCGACACTAAAACTTTGTTATTCAAGTTCTGTTGCTTTCGTTGTCACAAGAGACACATCTAGAAACTTTCACCCTTTGAAACTGAAAAATAAAAACAACCGTTTTCTTAAGAAAGTACGTGCATTGTGCCCGGTCAAGAGAAATCGCGGGAGTAATGCGGGACACTGAAAAACGCAGAATAATGTAAATTGGATTAGGTTCTCACGTGATCTTTATGGTAACCGGTCTTTGTTCATCCTGATAGGATAAGAACTGGCTGATACATTTACAAAGGGAATGCAAGGTCGAGTTTGATCTTACATTCCTTTCAGTGGAATTGAATTCCGTAAGTCTGGGCGCTTTTCAGGTGACCTAAAAACATCTCCACACACTCGTGTTTGACTTCTTAAATATTCATAGTCAATATGTTCGTAGGCTTTATTGTCACCGCCTGTCTGCTGAAACGGCCTTAATTGTTACAATGAACTCTTCCAACATTTCCACATTGGGTGGATTGATGTTATCGCAGCAATTGCAGCTCCAAACACTCCAATACTCTTTCTTAAACCACTTCTTCAACGCTACATCGATAGCTGGTGAGATAAGTCACGCTGTGATTCTAATGCAATAGTCAGGTCGTCGTACACGGGCCATGAGCCAATTTCCCTTTTCTCCTTTCATAAAAAATAAAAATAAAAGACCGTGATTTAACGAGAATAAATTCAGTCCTTCTGTTTGCATTTCTTTTGGGATAGACGGCACGTTTCCTACGTTTTAAACCTCTTTGAAAACAAAACCTTTCTAAGTCGGCATTAATGTTGACTTTCAAATGTCGAACACGGTCGGATGATGAAAATCGGATGACAACATTCTTTTTGACTTGTCTATCATTAGCCGATTAAAGCAAGGCCATTATCTTGTATGCTTCGCCATCTGGTCTGCGTTAAAATATTAGTTTGTCTAAAATGCACAATTCTGTCGTTTTTCGAACCCCCAGCGCATTGGTCATTTGGCGGCTCTTAAACGTTGCATCACAGGAATCGCCGTTCGCCCCTTGATAGTACATGTGACACGATACGGGCATTTGTTCAATATTATCTTCCACAGTTTCTTTTGTTTATTTTTGTCAAGAAAATATCGCAAAGAATCTATGAGTGAATATCAGTCCTTTCAAGTTCTTGAATAAGTGATCATTTGTTTAATCATTTCACGTGTGAGTCCTGCAATATTACTCAAGCGGAATTTCACTAACAAACCACACCACAGCTTGCGTGAAAGATTCCGAACTTTTACTCCAGTCGATCTTTGGTGTCCTTTCTTAGCTTGCTTTTCTTCACAAATTTCGATTGCTTGAGAGGTTTGAAAATCAAGATGTCGAGTGACTTTAATAGATAGTCCGCTGCAACTACAGTACTTTTTTGATATAATTGTTTATGGCGTAGATGTCAAATGAAGACAAGTTCACAAAAGTAGTGTAGGCTCAGCCAAAGTCGTCGGAAAGAGATTTCTCGAATATTTCTTGTTATGCATGCGCTTCTCATTCTCCTGCCGTGGAATTCAGTCACCCTTCTTCCTTCAACGCGACCCCGAAGGACAGTAATCCAGCAGGAACGTCTCGCCTGTCATCGATGATGGGGGTTGAATTTGCAGACCATAAAATTTCTCCGCAGACTGGGCGTGTCCGTGAAACACGCTAGCGATTGTTATTAACGGGGAAAGGTTTCATTTTCTACGAAGAGTAATTTTTCACTGTTTTCCTGTTTACAGTTAAGGTTTGATTGAATGGAAGCAGACAAAGGAGACATTCGGAAATAGCCTGAAAGTACTACTTAAAATCATTCTTCAGAGAATAATACTTGGGACACAGGAAACCCTCAGCACGTTTGGCCGATCGACCTTTTGCGCTATAGTAAATACAGAGAAAGTCGCCGTTTCGAAGTTTTAAGTTGTTTTTGTCTGAAATTCGTGGAGACATCTGCTTTTGCAGTTAATTTCGATGAGGAGGCCGGATGAATAGTTGGTAAACTGAATTAAAGAAATTGGAGCTGTCGACACTCGTTACCGAATGATAACAAATGTTTTTCAGGAAAATGTCTTGACGACGACGATATTTTCTCTAGGCATATTTGTTACAAGTAATGAATATAAATTATCTTGCAATACACCAAACATCACACGAATTCAGGGTTTATTTTCAAGAACAAGACTCTATTTTTATGTGTTCATGTCTTAAGAATAGTTACAAAATATAGTAAACGCCTGTTTTTAAATGTCATGTACGTGGTTCATATGTTTTTTTGCTGTTTAGTTTATGTGAACGATTAAAAAGAGGCGTTGGTCCTGACCTCGAGAGTGTTGATGTCGCTCAGAGGGTGACGCAAAGTATTCGTCAGACGTATTTGCACACCCTCTTAAACTTAGTGTGGGCCTCAAGCTAATTATTTTGTCTAAATTTTACTAAGGAAACCGGAATGTTGGGACTGTGATTAACGAGAACCTTAAAACTGGAAGCTTGCATGCTGACAGCGTTATAAAGGCTTCATAACAATGTATTTTTAGCTGGTAATATTGAACCTTTGTACACGAGCACAAGACCATTACCTGATTACGTAAAACAACAAATGTGCTGACTTAAATAATGCTCTCTTTGGGCAAGAAACTCAAGTACCGGGAAACAAATCGTATTTTGTCTTCATAATATTTATTCACGTTCATCCGGTACCCTTGTCCAATTTCAGACAATTCTTCAAAACACGACTAATCTGATTGAGTTGCGCTGTGACACCTTGCCGATAAGGATAAGATGTTTATTAAGTTGAAATTTCTCACGTTACTTTTGTATTTTTGCATTTCCTTTCCTTTATGCTTAAAGAAGAAATTTTTCTTTAAGAGTCTTCTTTAGCAGTTGGCTATGTTAATAAATCAGTGAATGGCGCTACTGCTGTTTGCAGGCCGCATTGGAAGGCAGTGCGTGCAAATTCGATAATTTTTTCAGTTCGTGTTGATTTTCGTTTTATATTTTAAGCATTACTTCAAGATAGTAGCATTTGAATGTACGGTTAATTTGGAATAGTTTTTTTTTTCCCAAAATCGCGTGTTCATAGCGGTTGCTGTTTTTGTTTTTTGCCGTCCAATGTTGAGAGGTACCTCTCGTATCCATTTCCGTACACAATACTGAGGTCCTTCAAGTTATCACTTTATTTACGATATTTAATATAAGGGTGATATTGTTGCTACCACGGAGTTTTCCTTTTGTGCAAGTTCAAGTTCAGAGCTTATTTTGTAGCTTTCTTCAACACATCCGGAAAGAACTTCAAGTTCTTGCCTCGAACCCATGACCATGGGTTCTTGCCCCATGCAAGGAGGCTACTGTAGCCACCAAACTCCACTCTGTCATTTCCACGTCTCATTTGCCAGTTACTCTTAACCACCCCCGATTCCTCTCCCTTTGCTATTTGAAGTGTTCTTTCCTCTGTTTACTAGGGAGGGGTACGGTTATTCGCATCAACTTTATGAGACTGGGCTAAAAAGCTGAGTCCAGTGAGGTACACAATTTATTTCTATCTTAAAACTCGTTGATGCGACAGTAAACCAAAGACGTTGGATTTGACAGAACCAGCGACGTCGCGTTGTTTGAAATTTGGTGTACGATAGTACGGCTGGTTCAGGTTCCGCCAGCTAAAACGTAGCGTACAAATTTAAATCTACTCTGCGCTATATATGTTCTACTCTCAGTTTTCTACATGACACCGACTGGATCTACTGTTTTAGCCCAACCTATTCCAGTAGGCGTATATTGGATGTAGCACTGTATTCACTTTCAACTTTTTTATTTTGATTCCAGCTTCAATAGAAATGACAGCTTAATCTACGTTCTTCCGAGTTCATTACTTCATGTTGTTTGTCCGAACCCAAGCACTGTCCTGAAAAGGACGACAGATAGCGTTTCAAATAAACTTTATCAAAACTTCTGGATTGTACCACGTGAGAGCTATGAACGTTGTGATACGGCAGCTCAAGGGAGCAGACTGCTACTCAAGTGCAACGAACCGCTGAGGCTCAAGTATTTCACGCTGGTGTTTCAGAGATATAGTGCAATTTTCAATCCCGTATATATACCCGGGGAAGAGTATTATTTTATTGGTAAGTAATCCATTAGAAATTATGTAATAAGCTCAATAATGCACGCATTTTCATTGGTTTTCACATATGATCAGTTAGAGAACAGACTCGTAGCTGACGTCATCATCAAAAACTTTTAATTCTTTATTATATAACTGAATCGAAACTGAAGAAACCGATTCCATGTTGCGGTCCACCTGTTCAGTAATAGATCACAGATGACGTCAAAATGTGGTAAGATCATCGGTGACACACTTTTTTTTGTGAGAACTCTTGGCATGGCTGCATCGGGTACACATTGCACTCGATAGCCATAGCGGTCCAGAAAGTTTGCAGTCCTCACTTTGAAGCGAGCTTAAGCAATTTCGAGGCCCAGAATGTCATCTGAAGATCTGTGTTAGCGTTCATAATCATTTCGCTATTTTTCCGGGTTGCTCCTCCAAAGATGCAAATTGTGTACTGCCTATCCAGATATTTATCTGATGTGAATAACGTCGAAATTGAGAGCGAAAACAGATTTGTTGCCGGCTGAGGATTTCGTCCTCTACGTATTGGAATCCGTCATTAACGCCTTCCTTAAAATAGAACGGCACACAAATGTATCAAGAATGTGAAACTCACGTGCGAGGAATGCGGAATGTTCATCTTCAGTCTAATCGACTTCCAACCTCGTTCCCAGGGTCTCTCTTCTCTGCCTCCATTGTCGTTGAGATTGTTTTTATTGTAATAAAACACGTTTACCTTGCATTTCAGCTACCTCAGATGGTACCCAAACATCAGTTTACCGGAAATCAGGGGGAAATTGCAAGCACGCAAATATGAAACTGCGGATACGATTGTGTATAAATCATGAAGGTATTGTATCCTGTAGCGATGGTGCCTCACTAAAATACCTTCAATGATAAGTCAGCTAATGGGATAATTTTGTGCAAGTCGGGAGATGGCACTGACGGGGAGTGGTTTGTTGTGAGCTATGTGCACGGCAGTTAAAAAAAGTACCCATAGGAGCGTATACCGCATCCGTCAGGAATAGGCCACTTCGGAAAATACCATAAGACTTTGTCCGCCCAAATTTTGCTTAAGCATTGTTTCCAGTTTCTCTTGGAACTTACAGTGGTCTCAAGCAGGAGCCCTTGAGTAGGAGGGACCAACTCCCATATATTCCTGTCGCGGTGTTTTCACAGACCGATTCATTTTTAGATTGAATTTCCCGCAAACGAAACTGCCGCGGGAGCACGATGACCAATCACAGGAAACTAACTTGACGTCATAGCGTCACCGAACCGGAACTGCCTTTGTTGTTTTGCGCCAAAGGAAGTCCCAAAATTGATTGGTCTGTAAAAATGCTTGTAAGAGACCTATTCCCACCTTCCCACCTTCTCTCCTTTTACCGTCGTCCGAGCGACCCATGGCCAACTGAATCATAGGCTTTTTTGACATCTATCTGCCATACTGATGTTGCGGTTACCTCTTAAACGGTCATTTACTGCAATTCTTTCGATCAGTAAGTTAGCCATGGTCCCACTGCAACCAGCTCTTGCACCCCTTTGCTGACTTTCCATGAGGTTGTACTTCTCCAGGTGGTCATCATTAATCGGAGCTCTAGAAGCACGCTGTTTACCACGTGTAGATCGTGTTGCGACATGTGACCGGTCTCTGGTTTCACTGCTCAACTCCCGTGGTTTCGGAATCAAGGTTGTCTTTCCTTATGAGAACCATAACGGTTATGTCCATTCTTGGATGAGGCGTCTATGAAGCATTTTCATGAAAAGCATGCGTATATTTTCACCAATAGCAATCCCGACCTATCAGACCCAGGAGAAATCCAGTTTCTTTTCTTTCGTAACACTTGCACTGCTTCATCTGTTCCATCTTTTGTTGCTATCTGGTGATGGAACAGTGGTATCCAGAGCAGTCTCGATTTCGTCTATCCATTCGCAGTAAATGTTTCCAGTATCAATATTAAGTAAACTCCACAGGGGTCACTTGTTAAGATGTCTCGATTCCTCAGCTTTCTGTCTTCTGTCCGTAGATCTTTTCATTTTCCTTAGCTCGCACATCTCTCTTTCCATGTAATTAACCAAAGACGCAGCATGAGATGGAACCACATTCTTGGATAAGTAGATGTAGATTATTTCTCTCTTTCTTTCTGAATTTTCTATTTCCCTGCAATCTTTCTTAATCTCTTTTTTTCAATTGAGATCTTTTGTAATTCTTCAGATTGATGAGCAAACTCTTCCTCCAGCTTATGAGAGATTTTTGTCTCCCCTGTCCACTTCCGTTTTTTTTTTAAATGGATCCAGCACAGGGTCATCTTGTCCCATCATCATCATCATGTTAGTCCCTTCCAATTCAATGTATTCGCTGGATTCAATACCCGGATCACGCCATGTAGGGTCAATGATGGTTTATTTCTTTCCTCAAAAACGTACAATATGATTAAATTTGTTCAAAATTGTGGCCAGTTTAAAAATTTTAACATTGTTTGCACCAAAATTCACTCAAATTAGTGCCAAATGATGACTTAACAATAATGAACTTTATTTACACAAATCAAATCAAATGTTGGATTTTGAGGAAAGGGGAAAACCGGAGAACCCGGAGGAAAAACCATCGGAGCAGAGTATAGAACCAACTAACACAACCCACATATGACGCCAAGTCCGGGATTCGTGAGTGAGTGCTCTCTCCACTGCCCGAGTCTGGGATTTGGAGGTGTGTAAACGGTTTGGTGTTCACTCTAACCAAACCGTTTGTCTGATCACTGTGACTTTTTCCTTATCATGATTTTTTCTTATTTTCAAGATCCCAACTGCTTCCCCCTAGCCACAGCAACCACGAGAACAAGAAGTAAAACAACAACGAGGCCAGCGAAGATGACAACAAAGCCAACAACGGGAAAAAGTAGCACCGATAATACAAGGAAATCTACGATCTTATATTTCTCTTCAAGCTCCGTAACTCCACATATAACAAACGCAACAACGAATGCGCCAAGCAGGCTTGTCCAGTGGTGGTCAAGGTTACCAACAAGCCAGATAATCTCAAGTGCGATCACGGCGACAACAGAATTGGTCACGCAAGTACCTGTGGCACATGCAAGCTCAAATGATGAGCCAGATGAGCATCACAGTGGCCTTTTAGAAGCAGGTAAATTTCAGTCATCACTGCCCAACCCCAAATAAATCTCCTTTTAACCGACTAATGACGGCTCGATTATTTTCTACGTGAACCGTCGATGACAGAACCAGTCATCCACCGCGCACCGGTGGCTCAGTTGGTTGAGCATCGGGGCTGCCGTGCGGGAGTTCAACTCCGGCCGGACTAACACTCGGGCTCTTTAAATAACTGAGGAGAAAGTGCTACCTTTGTAATTTCATCTGCAAATGGTTAGACTTTTAAGTCTTCTCGGATAACGACGATGAACCGTAAGTCCCGTCTCACAACCCCTCAATGTTCATAATCCTTTGGGACTGTGGACGTAAAAAAACCCACACACTCGTCACAAAAAGTAGGGCATACACCTTATTCCAAAATGGCCGCGATTTTAGTATTATTTTGTTTCCATGCAAATTGGCCCTTTTGGCCTCGTTCAAAGTTAAATATTTTTTTGAATTTTACCTTTGAAAGCGAGGCCAGAAGGTTGCATAGAAACAAAAGAATACCAAAATGGCGGCCATTTTGGAATAAGGTGTATGTAGTTCCCGGTGTGCCTGTGGTGTATCATTGTTGGGAGGGTAAATGCTCGGAGATACTAGCTACATGAGGATAATTCGACATTAAATAATTAAAAGGTAGGAGATATGACGAGGAGGAGTTTTAAATAAAGTACCTTGTAACGCGTAGCCTCTTTCCCTTCCCATGTAAAGTCTACATTGCACCAATCCATGAGATTTGCAATGTTATAATATATTCACCGTTTGGGCATTTTTTCTTCAGTTTCAGGTCTCAACTGGATCATTATAATTCCGTTGATGGCCTGTCTACTTCTCTCTCTGATAGGCAATATCATTCTAATTTGCCGTTTAAGAGTTCGGCCACATGAATACCAGCTCCCGGAAAAAGACCATAAAACGATTGAAGCTACTTCCATCAAACGTTCAGGGCCGATTTTAGTGGAAGCGCAGGAGGAAAAAAAGTTATTGTTTAGAATAATGGAAGATGCAACGAACGTTTGATGAAAACAAAGAAGACATGACAAGTTTGTTTACCTTCCCATCCTGCGATGTATGTATTTTATTATTGCAGAGGAGAAATTCAATTGGGAGAGGGGCGAGGAAACTTGCCGGCCGACTAACCGATAACCTCGTGTTGACACTTATTACGAGATGGACGAGGGAATTTGTCGACTTACTACTGACCCGGAATGGCAACGGATGACCCCGTGTTGACACAGACCTGGCTGCCTTTGATATTTAAACTGGTTAATAATAAGAGCAATGGCTAGGTATCAAAACCAGATAGGACAAGTTAATTTATTTTACTCAACTCATAAATGCACATGATAGAGAATAATTAAGATAAACAGACATCAAGATCATTATTACAGGAATAGTGAAATTAATATTAATTGACATAGTCATCCGAATAGTGGCGGGTCACATTTGGAAAGGGAAACATTAGAAGTCCCTGCTCAACCGATGAACAACCAAGTCAAACGTTTCCCCTGTATCTGAAATAACAGTTTTTAAGAGTGATAAGGAAGGAGACACTTTTGGTGTCGTTTATTTATCTATAGCACAGTGACATATACACTGACCTGTGACCCGTGACCTGTTTTTTAGACCTGCTGTCCAAATAGTAGTGGAAACTTTCACATAACATCAGTTTCAAGGTTCACCAAGTCGCTCTAATTGTTACTTTGGGTAACTAAGTAGTTACAACTGCAACTATCAGCAGAGTCAACTTCCAAAAGTATTTTTTTAAATCAAATTTGTTTACATTTTTTCAAAGAATGCGTTTTTATCGAATTTTAGAAATTTGAAATTGGAAATAAGTGATTCTAAGACCATTTTTCTATTTAACAAACGTCTTTTTTGAACATTTTTAACAAGTTCGGTTGCAATCTTTAGTTGGAGTGGAAGTTCTCTTTAAGACGACAAGTCGCTTGCACGACAAAAGTTAAGAAAACAATTGTACAGTATGGCGTTTTGTACATTTGTTTGACGTTATCTGTAAGACAACGACGAAAAATGCAAGGTTTGGTGAAGGAAGTTGCAGCTTACAACATTAAACCTTGAATCTTTTTTTTTGGCTTAAACAGTGTTCGTACGGGATTTGTTAACTGTAACTGTCTTGCCCCATGGTTGCTACTATGGGACAATACTGCTGCAATGACGAAAATATCCAGGTTTTTCGTTAGCGCTGCTGTGATCGTTGCTAAAGCACTATTAAGCTCTATTGACCTAGTGCGCAGCTTGGAAGATCAATGATGTAAGGAAAAAAGAGAAAGAGCAAACTACTGCTGCAATTTGCATGCAAACCATTAACTATGTTTGCCATTGAAACACCAACTGGCCTTGACTGGCACTTGTTGCATTTGTATACGAAAAACATTGATGATATTTCATTTCACTGCGTCACCAGATGGTAACCAAGATAGATAGATAGATAATTTTATTGTCTCCAAACTTGCGGCCAGTAGGCTTAATTATGCTAAGGCTTACAAAAAATGTCCTAATAAATAACGCGATAAAAGGATAAAATTTCCAAAAGTTACTGTTAATTAAAATAACTATGTTTTAATAGACTACAAAATTCTAGAGGCATGGCTCAGTATGAAACTGTTCAAAACACCAAGGATTTGGTTTCATGAATTGGACGGGAAATCGTCTTGGAATAGTACGCATGTGCATTAGTCGTAGTCACAGTTAAAGATCGCTTGGCAGTTAAATTAAGATATGCTCAGGGAAACTGTTGATACGATTAAGCGCTCACTGGCGAATAACATTTTTATACATTGAGAGCACGATAGGACAACATCAATTGCGTGTATTATATACTCAAAAGAATGTCGCGTTTCTGATTGGTCAATGGCGAATGCATAAATAGGTTACAGAGTGCAATACGAAAGTTGCTATGGAGTAATTTTGTGGAGTAAATCGTATGAACTCCTGCATTTCAGGATTTATGGTCACTCGTGATGTTTTGAAAGTTCTCGAATTGCAGAACTTTCAAAATACCACTCGTGCCCATAAGACACGAAATGCACTCGCGTTCATACTATACTTACTGCCTCGATTCCTTTATATAGGACACTTATTTTTTGTCCGGAACAAATAGTTACTACTGAACAAAACAAAAGCTGTGTTAGTGATATCTTTTATGGCAATATCAAGCAACTTTGTCGGAGTAAGGCTTTTTACTCGTTCTAACGCTGCAAATACTCTCGTATTTTTTTGTTTATATGTTACAGATATATATTTGAAATCAGATACTTTATAAAAAGCATTGTACATATTGTTTATTTAAAGAAATGAAATATTGTGAGACATGTCCATTTGCACTTTGAAAAATTAAAGTTGAGCACTGATCATCTGATTCAGCTGCCTGTACTTCTCCAGTTGCACAGAACAACTGAGGAGGACTCAGGCGTCTAATTTTCGTTGTTGCTCCAAGTCACGAGGCGAAATTGTCTAGAAGAACCTACAAGTTATTTGAAACTGCGTAACCATAACGACACTATCAAGGTAACTTTGGAAAAAACATGCATGTGAATTGCAACAACTATTTCAAGTAGTACTGGCGCTAAAAGTAAGATAATGTGACGAGCGGAAACGAAAATAGTGACACAAATACTTAAGCACGATTGCTTAAACGGATTGCACTTTGGAGCTCTGAGGTCGGAATGGGTCACAGCGTATCGGCCAGCACAGGTAGCCCAGCATCAGTTAAAGCATCGTATAGATCGTCCACGCTAATGTCGCACCGCTGACTCACAGTAGCCAGTGCAGCATCACATGGATTCATAGTTCGCTTGTCAAGATACCGGATCTCTTTTGGACTGAAACCCAGTCTCTCAGCAACATCCTTCCATTCCTCTCCACCTGCAACACAATAATCAGACACGTTTATTGGAGTTCAACGAGTCTCTCATCATCATTTTCTCAGGCACTCTTTTGTCAGCTATAGATAGTAGTGTGCCAAATACTATCACTTCTGACTCTTGTAGAGATTATATAAAAATATATTTGGAAGGAGGATATGAAACACGGATGGGTTAGGGTACACTGGACTAATTTGACAGAAGTTATAATGTGCATTAATACTTCATGAGGGAAACAGCCAATCAAGTCACCGATAAAACGTCACGTGCATGAGCTTTTAAAACTGATGAAACTCCTCCTTACAATTCTTTTTTTAAGCATACTAATAAGGCATAGCTCGCTTTTCTTGTATGCTAATATTCTCCTCTCACAATTTAAACCTTTGTTCCGACTCCAGAGGGGGTGTTTTTGAATTTGTTCAATAAACTCTCAGGTCATGTTTTAAAACCTGATAAAGCACTCCTGCTTGTTTATTAAGCAGTACATAACTCATTCAAATTATTGAAAGCCCGCTCCTTTTTACATTGTGGGTACAACTTACTGCTCAAGTCGATTGTAAGTTCTCGCATCTTGCAAACAGGGATGTTGCGAATGTCAAGGTTTCCTGGTAGCAAAGGTCCTGTAAATAAAAGTGAACGAGCCACGGTTACCAGATAAAGTTTCCAGAAAAGGTTACGCAAAAACAGAAGGCACTGAGTTGGGAGGTATTGAACTGCAGCGTTCCATAATTTTTATAAGTAAGGGAGGAAGGGGGGGGGGGGGGGGTGATGTAGAACATTTGAGGGGTCACCCAGACTTCATGCCAGCAATGGCCCTTTAGCTCACGCGAATTATTTTGTAATGTCGTGCCCCGTTTTGAGGTCTTTTACTTTTTTAACCTTTGGTAATAAATTTTGTTCAAAGATAACAAAACACGCTCTTGACTAAAACTCGCTCGTTTCTTCTTTAAAGGGGTTATGTCACTTAAAATGATATAATTCCACGATTTGGGGTGCAGGAATGGCGCAGTGATGAGAGCATTCGCCTCCCACCAATGTGGCTCGAGTTCAATTCCCAGACTCGGCGTCACATGTGGGTTGAGTTTGTTGGTTCTCTACTCTGCACCAAGAGGTTTTTCTCCGGGTACTCTTGTTTTCCCATCTGCTCCTGAACACTTGTCTTGATTTGCGTCAATTGTTAATTTCAGTTTACAGTGTCCCCAATTAGTGCTCCAGCGCTAGAACGACTAGACACTTAATAAATTGCTTTCCTTTCCTTTTTTCTCCCAAATACCCAAAAAGTAGAATGAAACATTGCAATAACCACTTAAAACAATTGAACAACGTAAATTAAAGAAATACTGCAAAAGGAAAGAGAAGCATGGCCGGACATAAATGTACAACACTGAAACGGATTACATTTGGGTAATCTTGAAAAACGTCGGCCCGACGTTTATGCCACATACTAAGGAAACACTGAACATGTTGTTTCCGCTTCATAATTTCTCTTCTTTTCAGTCTAATCTGATGACAGGTCAAGTCTTTTTTCGGTTAACGGTTACACCAAATGGTATTGCAAAAGCCGGGAGTTACAGTGTAGCACTTTTTTTTCGCGGAGTTTAAATTGCATAAAACACAAACTTTTTTATAACTTGTTCGAAAGAGCTTTCAAAATGATGAAGAACGGCGTTTACTTTATTGTGATAGCACTCTTGGTAGCCGAGTTATTCAAGATTTTGACTTATGCAAATTGATTGACAGGTTTTTTTACAAATGGTAATAGAAGTTGAAAATAGTCTTGCTGCTTGAAAAGTAAACCGCAAAAATTAGTTCGTTTTTTTACCTGAAAACTGTGCAGAGGTGAGTACAAAATAAATGTAAATTGCCAGACAACTGAGATGCGACTTCAGTAAACAATGTGACGCACTCAAGGCTTCCGGTTCCTTTTAAACCCCGACAGAATTTGCCATTTGGTTTCAGTCTTGTATATAACACCACAGTTAGCCAAATAACATTAGAAACAAAGCTCACTTTGTGACATCAACGGCGAAAGATGAAATTGTTGTCGAAGACCATTACTGATCGCTTTGTTCTACTGTGTCCACCTGATAAAATCTATGCATTTCTAGTACACCCTCAGACTTACCAAACATACGCGCAGAAGACTCGACACACAAAGACACTACTTAGCAGGGGAGGGACAGGAAAGACTTCTCATGACACGGAAAAAAATAAAATTACAAATTACAAAAACGACGAAATAAAACCTAGTAAAAAGTCGAGAAGTAATGTCAAGATATGGCGGCAAAGTACATTACAAGAGGAAGAATTCCCCGAATAAATTCAATTGTTACTCCAAAAAGCTGCCAATAATATTTTTCCGGAACATAAATTGACGATACAGAACGCTGCGTGATGTCCAGTATGCCGTTTTAAAATTATAGTTAATTAATAAATCTTCCCCGGAACTGAAATAAACGCTGGATCACTTCTGTAATGACAAATACATTTTTTTTAAAAAGTAGTTTCAATAGTTGACTTTCGCCACGGAAAGAAATAAGGTAAATCGAGATAACAGTATACCGGTTACAAGTAATTCTATTCTTCCTTGTCAAGTATTAAATTAATTCTGTTTTGACTGAATTTGCTCAATTTCCTGAATTCAACATAAAACCTTCAAAGTTAACACCTGTGGCTCTACCTGTTTGCTAGGAATACGTTTCTTCGTTGCTGCCTGTGGCTCAAAATGGCCTTTTGCCGAGTCATGCCCCGATGGAAGAGTAAGTTAAACTAACCTCGTGATGGGTCCCGTCTCAGTGACCAATCACTGTTTACAAACTCACCAGTTGTCCCTGCGGGTGTAATTTCTCTCGAGTGCTTGACAACCTCAATTCTGTTTGAATCCTTTGCTCTCTTTGCTAGACAACGGATCGTTTTCTTTGTTTCTGGGTTTGGTTGCTCCAAACACGTTTCGTCCAAATTCAGACTTTCTTTCAGCTGAAGTACAATTTCTTTTGGATCACATGAACGCGACGTAAGCGATTCGACAACATTACCAGGAAGCTGAGCGAGCGAATTGTCTTCACTCTCTAAGGAAAAGTAAGAGATAAACCTGATTGACTTTTTATTTACACTACGTTGCTGTATTTACAATCTCCTTTAACAATGTTTTGTTGCTCAGCGTTCGTTGGGAACATTTCTGTAATGATCAGAGCCGAAAACGTACAGTACACTACAGTTTACTGTATAGGATCCACCGTTGATGAAGCATGTAACCTACTAAATAACGCACTGAATGAGCTTAACAAATGGTGTATGACTAACTCATTAACACCGCACTCTTCAAAATGTAAAGTGGTCACGTGTTGTTCCACCGGGAACTGGTCCACTCCCTTTGATCACCATTGGGAATATCAACGTTGCATGGGTCTATTTTACAAGACTGCTGGGCATTACTATCGACAGAAAGCTTACTTGGGCGAATCATCTTAAGGAATTAAGGAACAACTTTGTCAAGAAATTGAACTTATTGAAAAAGTGTTCTTTTCTTAAGAGAAAATCACTTCTTAACCTATACTTTAAGGTTATTCTCCCTTCAGTAACATACGGCATCGCTATCTAGGGGAACTGTAACAACCTGGATTATATCAAATCCCTGCAAGCCCTGCACTGTGGTGCCGGAAGGCTAATTTTTAATTTGCCGCGAGACACACCATCAGTACAAGTTATGGAACTCACACAATGGGACTCGATTTATGATGTGTATAAACGAAGTCTTGTCAAACTAATCTATAACATATGAATGAAGGGGTAGTTTCTAAAGAAACTGTGGTGCTGCGTCGGTGGGGAAGTAGTATACAAAAATTTGGTTTTATCAACGGAGTTGATAATGTAAATTAGCCACCGTACAGAGATTCTAAAAGCTGACGTTTCCAGCGTTAGCCCTTCGTCAGAGCGAATCGAGGGATTATGGGTTACGTGTAGTTTTTATAGTAGAGTAGGAGCTACGCTATCGGTGGTAACATGGCAACGTGAAAAATAGGAATATATTAGTTAAATGAAAAGCGTTCGTTAATACCGTGAGGATTAAGGGTGCCGATTTGAAAGATGAATTTTTGTTCCAGATTCTTGCGGCTTTCCGTCGTACCTAGATGTAGGGAAAGGCCGCAGATAGCCATGTGTTTTTTGGAGTTGTTAGGCAGATTAAAATGGCGAGCAAAGGGCTTAGATGCATCTTTGTCATTCTTCTCAACATCGCGAAGGTGTTCGCGGAATCGGTCACCTAGTCGTCTACCTGTCTCGCCAATGTATAATTTATTGCGTAACGTACAGGTTATGCAATAAAAGACATTTGCGGAGGTACATGTGAAACGATCGGTGATCTTAACAGATCGCTTAGGTCCCGATATCTTGCTAGTATTAACAATGAAAAGACAAGTTTTGCATCGTGAGCGCGCGCATTTGAAAGTGCCGGGTTGCTCGTTAGTTTTGAGCGCGCTTCTAACTAAAAAGTTGCCTACGTTTTTGTCGCGTTTGAATGAAACAAGTAGAGGTTGCGAAAAGATTCTACCAGTCTCGGGACCATTTTGGAGTAATTTAAAATTACTAAGAATGATGCTTTTGACTGCGTGATTATCAGGATGGAAAGTGAGGGTGAATGGAATTCTGTCATTCTGATCTTTTTGTGACGTTTGTAGTGACGACTGTCGATCAAATTGTTGGGCGTGATGATGGCCCACTTTGACCACAGAGGCAGGATAGCCACGTTTTTCGAACAACTTGCACATCTCCTCTGAATTGCTTGAAAAATCGGAGTCATCACTACATAGACGTCGAAGTCTAAGAAATTGAGAATAAGGGATGAAGTTCTTGACATGTGATGGATGTGACGATGAATACAACAAATAACTGTGTGAATCAGTAGGTTTGTAGTGCACACTAGTACATAGCACCTTGCCTCTAATAGAAACTTTGATATCTAGAAAAGCCAATGAAGTTTCCGAAATTTCCCATGCAGGTATATTTAAGAGCCGGATGAAAAGAGTTGACGGAGGTTATAAATTGATCGAGTTCTTCTCTGCTGGATGAAATAGCGCCGATGCACTCGTCGATGTAGTGGCCGTAGAGTTCAGGTTTGGGGCCGTTGTACTGATTAAAAAATTGGTGTTCAACATATCCTACAAAAAGATTAACATAGCTACAATCATAGACAAAAGTAGTTGGGAAGGTTATGTAAATGAACCACACCAGAGCTGTATTTCAACCCGCTTCTGTTAAAACTCAAAAGAAAAAGTTTCACTTTTTCGTACATAGCCCCCCTCCCCCCTATTCAATGTTGGAAGGCAACTCAACAATTTCCCACTGAAACCATTCAGTTTTACACAACATTGAAGGAGGGGGAGGGGAGAGAAGCAATGAAGACTTCAAAAGTGCTAACCTTCCCAACAGTTTTGTCTAGGATTGTATGAGAGTAGGAAATCTGCTTTGAACGCTTATAACTCTCGTAGTATTTGACATGTGGCTTCCATTTCTTATTCTGGACATGTTCTTATAATGTACTTTCCAATGCATAAATAAAATCTCACAATACTGAAATTTGGTTAAAATCATCGTTTTACGATTTGGATTTCAGACTTGCGTGACGCTTCATAACGTTACTCCGCACTCCGTTCTGTTGCGAAAACGTTTACTAAGAATGTCATAAAAATACATTTTTGTTGTTTCATGTTTCATATTCGTTAAAAGAAAGCTTTCTTATTTTGAGGACGTTGGAAGAATGCCAAAAACTGATTTATTTCAATCGATTTAGCAAGAAATGGTGCGAGCAGTGCAAGAGCACTTACATTACTCTCGACATCACTCCAAACATTACTCCATTTTCGAAGCCTAAAATAATGCCTTTACAGCACAGCTACAGATAAAATATTGAAACTGGAGTGTAAAGGGTTTCAAAGGAAATAGTAGTAGGACTTTTCATGGTCATTTCAGCTTTATTTTAGGTAAATTGCAACATTACTCCATAAAGAGAGCTTAAATTGAAATAATGTATCTAATTAACCTTTGTGTATACATGGTTTCAATGGAGTAATGTTGAAAATAAGTAGATACAATAGCTTTTGTCCGTAATGAGAAAAACATTGTACGTGTTCCAGTATGCTTTACATATAACTACGTTATTGTTGCAAAATATCACATTCACTAGGCATATATTTTGCATTTTCTTATGGAGTAATGTAATGGAGTAATGTTCACATACATGTTTACTGTTCCCAAAATAGGTCAATGATTGACAGGCCATCCTAGTCACGCTAAAAGAAGTAATCACTGTTAATTTACTTATTTAATGTGACTCCGTGATCTGTTTGAAATGCATATGACGTTTTTAAAAGGCGCTGCTCTCAACTTGGCAAAGTGCAACTGACATTGTAAGAGTTTAGTACGTGAACTCGTTTGACCTTTCAAGACCAGCTTTTTGGCTTTAATTAACTATCATTTAGTCTCCTCCCCTTTCTGTTCATTTACGAAGCAATTTTCATCATTTTAGTAGCTCTACAACTTGATACCGTATTGAGACACCAATGCAACATGACGTCCTAACACATGTAATGAAAGTTGAAAACTTAACCAGATAAACGCCTAAAATTCATGATAACATGGCAAAAAGCAGTTAAATGTTAAAGAAAACACTAATTGTGCTTGTTTTTCAAAGGAAGTGTAAACGCTAAGGAAAAAGTCGTCTTTCCAATTTAAGACCACACCCTGAATTTTCAGACAATCATAAACAAAAGTAGTTGAGAAGGTTATATAAATGATCCCCACCAGAGATGTATTTCAACCCGCTTCTGTTAAAGCTCAAAAGAAAAAGTTTCACTTTTTCGTACATAGCCCCCCTCCCCCTATTCAATGTTGGAAGGCAACTCAACAATTTCCCACTGAAACCATTCAGTTTTACACAACATCGAAAGAGGGGGGAGGGGAGAGAAGCAATGAAGACTTCAAAAGTGCTAACCTTCCCAACAGTTTTGTCTAGGATTGTAGGTCTCTGTGGTCAAAGCGGGCCATCATCGCGCCCAACACTTTGATCGACAGTTATCACTACAAACGTCACAAAAAGATAAGAATGACAGAATTCCATTCACCCTCACTTTCCATCCTGATAATCACGCAGTCAAAAGCATCATTCTTAGTAATTTTAAATTACTCCAAAATGATCCCGAGACTGGTAGAATCTTTTCGCAACCTCCACTTGTTTCATTCAAACGCGACAAAAACGTAGGCAACTTTTTAGTTAGAAGCGCGCTCAAAACTAACGAGCAACCCGGCACTTTCAAATGCGCGCGCTCACGATGCAAAACTTGTCTTTTCATTGTTAACACTAGCAAGATATCGGGACCTAAGCGATCTGTTACGATCACCGATCGTTTCACATGTACCTCCGCAAATGTCATTTATTGCATAACATGTACGTTATGTAATAAATTATACATTGGTGAGACAGGTAGACGACTAGGCGACCGATTCCGCGAACACCTTCGCGATGTTGAAAAGAATGACAAGGATGCATCCAAGCCAGTCGCTCGCCATTTTAATCTGCCTAACCACTCCAAAAAACACATGGCTATCTGCGGCCTTTCCCTACATCTAGGTACGACGGAAAGCCGCAAGAATCTGGAACAAAAATTCATCTTTCAAATCGGCACCCTTAATCCTCACGGTATTAACGAACGCTTTTCATTTAACTAATATATTCCTATTTTTCACGTTGCCATGTTACCACCAATAGCGTTGCCCCTACTCTACTATAAAAACTACACGTATTCTAACCCATAATCCCTCGATTCGCTCTGACGAAGAGCTAACGCTCGAAACGTCAGCTTTTAGAATCTCTGTACGGTGGCCAATTTACATTATCAACTCCGTTGATAAAACCAAATTTTTGTAATCTATAACATAGTCAGAGATAATATGCCCGCAATGATTTCGGATTTAGTTGTATGGCGTAATAGGTCCGTATAACCTAAGAGGACATTATAAGGCCGTCGTTCCACGATTTTCCACTTATTTCATGAAAAATTCTGTTTGTGACAGAGGAGCTGCACTGTGGAAATGTGTTTCAGAATATTTTTATGATTCTTGTAATTTTAAACAATTTATTCAAAGGCAAAATCTAGGCCGATGTTTAGGGAAATCAGATTTGCGATAATGTAAATTAATTTCCTATCTTTCATTCATTTTTCAGTAGGTAATTAGATAATCAGATAAATAATTACATACACGACCCCTCAAGCATGTAGTGCTTAAACTCTAATCGTGTTTTTAAATTAAGGATTTTACTTACTTTACTTTACACCAGAAACTTACCTATACCATAGGATAACAGTCTCCCATCAATCGCATCAGTTGCTTTCTATATATAATTCAAAGGGAATAGAGAACACGAAGAAAAGCGTTGGAAAAAAAAGGAAATAAAATGGAAATAAAGTCAAAAGATGGAACAAAATTGGTCGTTGTTTTAAAATCTTATAATGGTCTGAACATGAAAAGAAATCATAATTATCGTTAATTATAATAAGGAAAAAGCGAGAAGCTGAAATTTTACGTGATACAGACATCGACGATCGCCAGTAGGCAAATACGCGAGCAGCAGAGGAGAGCTCTTTCGTTCTAGGGCCAGAATAAGGTGGACTGTCAACAGGAAAAAACATGTTAACGGTCTTGGTATGAAAACCGCCAGAACAATCAGGACGTGATCAGGACTTCACCGCGCGGATGAGAGGAGACCTGAGAAGGACTGTTGTTGGTGACATTGACTGACGTTTTCATAACCTAAGAATAGGTCATGCCCATCGTCAAGTGATTTTGGTAGAGTAAGTGAACGGTATAGGCCTTCCGAATTTCATGTTCTACCACTACAAAATAGTGATTGTGTACGCAAGGCATGGAACGACTTCTACACTATCAAAACAGATTCCATAGCCAGTTTACTTCAGCTTTGGCTTATGCGCACTAGAGACCATTTCAAGTTCGTGACTTTCTAGCATGTCTCATGTCCTAGGTCCGTTTTAAGCCTTTGGTCCAAATAAGCAAAAAATTAAGTTAATCTCCTAACAGCCAAACACCTCATTACACTAAAAATTATTGTAAGCGGCAATTACCTCTTCAGGAGGGCGTGAAAACCAAGCTGCAAACTCCTCGACGCAAACTTTGTTATTAATTGCAGCCGCCGACCTGTTGCATGTAATAAACAGATCGGCGCTTTGCAACTCAGATTCAGATAAGAAATGAAGACATTCCTCTTGCTCACAACCTTCTTTGTGGTGAGTGCGACAATACGTGATCAGTCTTCCATGACAACAGACCGGGCAAACGACTCCAGCTTCATATCTCATTCGCTTCATCCAACAGAATTCTTTACGCATACACTCGAGAACCAAAACGAGCTGTCTGTAAACAGCGCCAGCGCAGAACATTTCAAATGAATTGTGTTGAACTCCACACGAAATGTTTAGCTTTGACTGAAGATCACCTTTCTGATTAGGAGTGACATTGCCTCTGTGGACAACGACTTCAATGAAGGAGGTATTGCACAAGAGTACAACAGAGCAATTTTCGTCCCCGGCAGCGTAAAACCTGGCAAAGTTCTTAAACAACTGAGGATGCAGTGAACTCCAAAATACTTCATTTTGGCCCCACTGAAAGAACTGTAACACGAGCCGCGGAAACAAGCTCGACGTAACTTGTCCAGATTCAAACTTGAGGAATAGAGAAGGTAGTTCTGCAGAGGCAATCAACTCGGTGATGTCCTGTGGTGGGTGCGACATTAACATGGATGGCACCAAGTATTGCTTATCACAGGAATCATCTGACGAAGGCCAAGAGCATAACAAGCTAAATTTCTCCATAATTGCAATGAGCGTTTCGAAGGTTTCATGCTGTTTTATCAATGGGCCCCACACATGCTGTAGCAGCTTTTCTACCATGATTCCTTCTCTCTCGAGCTTGAGCCACAACTCTTTAAACTCTTTCTCTTGATGATTGTAACGCTCAACAGTTATCACTTTCTTGAACACATCAATCAACCACTGAGGATCCAAGACAACCAATTTGCTTAATTCAGGAGTGTCATCAAAATGCATCAAAATTCTTTGATCATGCAAAAAGTCAAGCAATGTTAAAAATTCTTGTTGGTCGTGAATATGGCACACTTCAGATGCGATTCGTTTCGCATGCTCAAAATAAATCCATCTATGGCCTTCATCCAAGGTACCTTGAAGTGCTTTCTCATACCTTAACCACTTGACTGGAATGACCTCCTTCAACTGTGGCAGCTCCTTGGCAACTGCTACAATGCTCTCTCGTAAGCGCACCACTTCTGGACACTCTGATTCAAGGCCTGCCTTTGTGTTATCCACTACAAAGACATCATACAACTGAGTCATGTATGGTTTGGTCTCTAATGTTCCAAACACTTCAACGGCCAGGTCAAAAGGATTATTCCCACCACAAGGTTCATCAGCATGCGAGCAAACTAAGAAAACAGGGGGAAGTTTTTTGGGAATAACTACGGATGTCGACGTCGTTGAATACTCAGCATGATCTTCATCTGGACTGGAGAGTGATGCAACTGAAGTCATCCAGTAGTCCAGATAATCTTGGTTAGGTCTTGTGCTCAACTTGTCTTCAGTTTTCTTGAACACTCCTTGCTTTTTCACGGGCTGCGCTCTTTCATAAGGGTCTCGACTAAGGTCATAAACCAGCAGGTAAATTGCTTTTGACGTCAGAAAAAGTGGGTGAGTCTCATAGTAAACGGACTCTCCGGCAAAATCCCAAAAAACCGAATAGACATCCTGTTCATCTTCGATCTTGTAAGCTTCCTCTTGCAATTTCTTAATCAAGATTTCTATCTCTTCAGGTATATCAGATGAGGCAAGAGGATTACTACTTTCTTTCGAATGTGATTCAAGAGACTTGCTATCGGCTGAAGTTTCAAAAGCGTGCCTATCGTCACTTAAGTCTGTCACGGTAGTTCTGGATTTCTTCAAAGAGTTTTCACGATCTTTTGTGGTTTCAAATTGTGTACTTATTGTAAAATTTGCGGATGAATCATCTTTATCATGAATTCGTGATTTAGACAACGTTGAAGGATTCTTGGGAAGCTCGTTGCTTTTATTTACCCCTTGTGCCACTGCTTCAATCATGGGAGATTTTTCAGAATCGGCCGAGTTGACGACAATAGATTCTTCAGAAAATAATTCTTGTTCCTTTAGATTTTCAACAACCAGACGAGCTAAATTATGCTCATAGGTTGTCATCACCTGATCGTTTGCTACTTGATCCGTCTCTCCAATCTTCCAAATCTCAGAGGTGACTTTAAAGTAAGACGGATCAACATCAATCCCAACAGTGCTGCTCTCATCAGGATTGAACCGTATTCCCCTAAGTGACTTCTTCAGGCTCGTCTTTCCTGAGCGGTCCTGTCCAATCAACATAATTGGGATCCTTCTTACATGCGTCTTTCCTTCTGTAAGAGCCTTGTTATATGCCTCCAAAGCCTTGGGACCACGTAAATTAATTTCAGGAGGAGTCACTGTAAAGACAACGAATCAGTGTCTAGCAAAATAGCAGACAGCCTGAAAACACACTTTTTCACTTCTTCAAATGCAAAACCGAAATGAACAAGTGATTTTTAGTGGAAAAGGTTGGGCAAATTTCAATGACCAATCACCGTGTGTGGTGTCATCTTTCCCATAAATATATTCTAAATATATTCTAAATCTGATTCACTCGAGGTAAATATTCTGCCACTATTCACCCAGATTGAAAAGAAAAATTGTTTTAGTATATACGCATGAAATCTCAACAAATTGCAGAAGAAAACCATCCAAAGTCGATTTAATTGAAGACATCTCAATTCATGCGTGGAAAACGTGCAAGCGATTCAGAAATGCTGGCGAGTTTACGACGGCCATTTTGTTTTGCTTGGATCACGCATTATTCCCTCCGTAGGGAGTGAATTATTGCCCAATTACTCCGAGAAGCGAATCAATCAGCTTGCTTGAAACACCAAGATCACTGAGGGAGTATATACTAAATGTGTTTAGTTATCTTCTGTCTGCCGCAATTCACCTCGATTTCAACGAATAATTGTTAAATATTTGAAGTGCGGGTCATAGACGAAAGAGGAAGGTGATCCCCGCACTAATCTGGATAATTTAAGCAATTGTCTCCTGTACACAGCTAAAAAATTCAGGTGGATTCAGTGGCATTTGTACCAATCGCCTCTGAAATGCAAGTGTAATGCTCTGAGAGACAATTACTTAAATTGTCGAGATAGATAGGTAGGTAGGTATACTTTATTTAAATCAAAGAAACACGCTTGCCCCAACAACACTCAGCTGGTTTCCATGGAGGGCGTGTTTGAACTAGTACTACAAGATTAATAATATCGTAGGTCTAAAATTATAAAAATTCAACTATTGCAAACTAAGTACATGATTGATAATATGGTAAGTCTAAAACTACGAAAATTTAACTATTAATACACTAAGTACAAAGATATTGTAAACCAAGTACAAGATCAACACTTGTGGCATGACATGACCCAATTACCTTTTAATACGTTTATTGAATGAATATATTGATTCCGCTAGTTTTGCTTCATTCAGGAGTTGGTTCCAAAGCTAAGATAAGAGCGAGGATCACTTCTTCCTTTCAAAATCTAATTCATACATGCGACATCCATGCGGCAGAAGTTTGACAAGCGGTCAACCTGATTTTCTGAGCATTTTTATTCCAACAGGTGATTTGCTTAACTGGTAAACTTGTAGCCATGTAAGGCTTTTTTTAAGTTATATGTTACCTATATTTGCAAAACGCACCTTCTTCCCTTGCCCGACCATCCAGTTCTTTGGTACTTGTCAAACAGTTCACTTCATTGCAATCAGCGTCTTTACGCAGGCCAGTAAGTGAAGAATGAGCACCACCGAGGCTACCATGAGTAATTCCTTCTTCGGTCTGATCACCCACTTCTTTTGCGTTGTTTGATTGCTCTTCGTGGCATTCAGTTGTTTTTTGAATGTCACCATGCGACTTGTGAGCCTTGCTGGGATTGCTATCGGCACTTCCTTCCTCGACCAAGTTTCCAGGTTGTTTCGAGATGTTCGAATCCTTCTTGTGGTATTTACTAGCTTTCTGCATGTCTCCAAGTGCTTGATATGCATTGCTAAGATTAGAATAGGCACGTCGTTCTCCTGCGCGGTCACCTACTTCTTTGGCAATTCTCAAACGCTTTTTGTGATAATCAATAGATTTTTGAAAGTCACCTAAAGAATAGTAAGCAACACCGAGATTGCCATAGGCACCTCCTTCGCCTTCCCGGTCACCAACTCCTATGACAATGGTCAAACGCTTTTCATAAAACTCAATGGCTTTTCGGAATGCACCAAGCGAGTAGGAAGCATTACCGAGATTAGCGTAAGCGCGTCCTTCCCCCGCTCTATCACCCACCTCCTTGGCAATGTTCAAGTCCTTTCTATGATACTCAATAGCTTTTCGAAAATCACCGAGTGACCAGTAAGCGTTACCAAGGTTACCATTCGCACGTCCTTCTCCCGCACGGTTACCGACTTCTTTGGCGATATTTAAATCCTTTTCGTGAAATTCAATTGCTTTTGCGAAGTTATCGAGTGCTTGATATGCATTGCCAAGATTGCAATATGCACGTCCTTCCCCGGCCCGGTCACCTACTTCTTTGACATTGATCAAATGTTTTTCGAAATAAACAGTGGCTTTCCGAAACTCACCAAGAGACAAGTAAGCATTACCAAGATTGCCATAAGCACGACCTTCTCTTGCCCAGTTCCCCACTTCTAAGGCAAAATTCAAATCCTTTTTATGATAATCAATGGCTTTTCGGAATGCTCCAAGGGCTTGATATGCATTGCCAAGATTGCAAAAGGCGCGTCCTTTTCCTGACCGATCACCTACTTCTTTGGCAATGTTTAAATCCTTCTCATGACACTCAATGGCTTTTCGGAAGTTACCAAGTGAATGGTAAGCGATACCGAGATTGCCATATGCACTTCCCTCTCCTGCCCGGTTACCAACCTCTTTGGCAATGTTCAAACGCCTTTCATGATACTCGATGGCTTTTTGAAAGTCGCCAAGCGAATTGTAAACATTTCCAAGATTGCCATACGCTCGTCCTTCTCCTGCTCGGTCACCAACTTCCTTGGAAATGTTCAAATCGTCTTCATGGTATTCGGCCGCTTTTCGAAAGTCTCCAAGTGCTCGATATGCATTTCCGATATTACCAAAGGCACGGCCTTCTCTCGCTCTATTACCAATCTCTTTGGCAATTTGTAAATCTTTTTCATGATACTCGATGGCCTTTCGGAAGTACCCTAGTGCTTGATGAACATTACCGATATTGCCATAGGCACGTCCTTCTTCTGCTCGGTCACCCACTTCTATAGCAATGTTCAAATCAGTTTCATGATACTTGATTGCTTTTCGGAAGTCACCAAGTGCTCGATATGCATTGCCGAGATTGCCGTAAGCATGCCCTTTTGCCGCCTTGTCATTCACTTTTTCGGCAATGTTCAAACTCTTTTTATGATAATCAATGGCTCTCCGGAATGCACCAAGTGCTTGATGAGCATTACCTAGATTGCAACAGGCACTTCCTTCTCCTACCCGATCCCCCAATTGTTTTGCAATCTTCAAATGCTTTTCGTGATGGGCAATTGCTTCGCAAAAGTCACAAATTGAATGGTATACATTGCCAAGATTGAGATGGGCATCTCCTTCGCCTTTAAGGTCACCAACATGTTTCGCAGCGTTGAGATTCTCTTCTAGTTTCGTTATAGATTGTTTGCTGTGTGAAGTCATGTCTAAAGAGCTACCACTGTTCTGTTTCACTCATTTCAAGATTGTTTTATCTATAATTTAAAATATCAAATACTGTTGAAAGCACTTCATAAAAAAATGGTTTATCATGCGATAAAAGAAAAAGGCGAGGTTGTATTCATGGAAGGAAGAAATTTTCCTTGATCGCTTGCTGTGTGCACTGCACATACCAACATCAATCTAAAACCTTTCAGCACAGAACGAAGAAAAGTCAGGTGGGTTGCCTCGAAGCACTTCATTTGCAGTGTTTTCTCGGAATGATAATTCTTCTCGGAGGCAATCAAAGGGAATTTGGAATCAAATCAATATAGAGTATGGTCAATTAAAACAGTCACAAACATGCCAGTAAGGGCTTCGATATTTACGACGATATTTTGACTACGACAACATAAGGCCCCGTCCACACGTATCTGGATACATTGGAACTTTTCTTTGCGGCTTCAAAAGTTTCCGCATCCACACGTAGCGTTCACGAATCGAATTTGCCCGTCCACACGTTTCCTAATAAACCCGGATTTGTTCTAGTATCCAGGACTCCTGCCCGTGAATGTAGTTAAGAGAGCATGCGCAAAATCATTTGTATGGCGTCCATATTGGATGTTCACGCGGTAAATACTGGAACCGACTTTGTTACGTCATCAGATTGAAAAGTATATGGTGTCCACACAATATCGGATTCATATCGTATTGAAAAGTTTCCACTTTGGAGAATGGATTCAACTCTTTGCAGTTTACAGATCCACCGGATACGTATGGACCGAAGGTGGAAACGCAAAGAAAAGTTTGCGGTTTCAATGGTATCCGGATGCGTGTGGACGGGGCCTAAAACCCGGATTGGTTGACTTCCTATTTTGGCGAATAGAGTAGTATCCTCCCCAAACAAGAATTTTGCTAAACATATGTTGAAAAAAAAAAAGAGGCCTTTAAGATATCAAGAACCCAAAAATTATGTAATGCATAGCAAAAGAACACCGAACTGAAATCTACAAATACTGAAAGGTTGTATATTAAAAGGGGTTTAGTTTCTGAAGAGTGGTGCTGTGTCGATGGGGAAGTGAAACACAGAAATGTGAGTATATCAACTGCGTTGATGAGTAAATTTTCCACCATAAAGAATTTCGAAAGCTGACGTTTCGAGCGATTCGCACTGACGAAAGGCTAACGCTCGAAACATCCATTGTATCATTTGTTGTAGGTGTTGACCAGCGGCCTATACCAGTATCATGCGCAGGTTAATAAAGTGTGTTTCCGGCTCGCCATTTTTTTATGTCGTGTTCCTTCACTTTACTTTTTACTTTACTTTATTTACTTTATTTGGAAACAAGACCATGGTGGCCCGCAGTTAGCACTGATATTCTAGGTGGGCCAATTACACTGCGCATTAGGGAGTTTAAGAAACCACGACGGCTACGGCGACGAGAACGTCACTTCAAAATGTCCTATAACAGGATTGGTACGGACGGATTTGAAGCAAAGAGTGAGACTGAAAGATTCACTGCAGTTTGTCCATGTTCTCGTCAAAACCTTAAATTTGGTCATTTCGAGTAGTAGTTTTGACGAGTACGGCAGAGAATTGTTCAAAAATGCGTGCCGCACGTGCAGCATGATCATTTTGTTTTTTTAACCAATAATATTACTCAAGTAAAGCGATGATCCTCGCAGTTATGAACGGAATTCTTGCAATTGCGTAGAGAAGCTCTTGCAATTGCGTAGAGAAGCCTGAAAAAAATCAGGACTTCAACGGGGTTTGAACCCGTGATTTCGCGATACCGGTGCGACGCTGCAACCAACTGAGCTATAAAGCCACTGACGTTGGGAGCTGGTCATTTGTGGGTTCTAATGTTCCTGTGAGGAATGAATGAATGATGAAATGATATATGAAATGGATCATACATGAACTGCGGATATGAAATCAAGTAAAGCTATGATATCGATCCTCGCAGTTATGAACGCAAATTTTTGCAATTGCGTAGAGAAGCCTGCAAAACTTCAACGTGAACCCGTGACCTCGCGATACCGGTGCGACGCTCCAACCAACTGAGCTATGAAGCCACTGACGTTGGGAGCTGCCCATTTGTGGGTTCTAATGTTCCCGTGGGGAAAGAATGAATGATGAAATTATATATGAAATGGATCAAAAAATTGCGTTTATAACTGCGAGGATCATAGGTTCACTTGATTTCATATCCGCAGTTCATATATATGATCCATGTCATATATCATTTCATCATTTTTTAATAATATTATACTGCTTTTTGGCGTTGTCGTTGCCGTAGCCGTCGTCGTTTCTTAAACTCCCTATAATTACTGGCTCTCAAAACAAATTAAACGAAAGAACATTTAAAAATTGACAAGAGTTACACAAACAAGAATTACACAAACAAAACACCTCATACATGAGAGGGAAAAGTGTTTAAAAAAAATACACTTCAGAGAGTTTCGAATTTCTTTACCTCGGTGAATTTACCGTATCTATCAACTCAGTTAATAAACCCATTTCTTTTCTTCTTGTTTTAGCATCCATGTCCAATACATGTACACCCAACCTGAGTCGGATCGTCTATATCGAGATATTTTGAAACTCAGAGCAATTAGATCAAAAAATCCTAATGATTGGGTTCACTTTAAAAGACAGCGGAACAAAGTCAATAGTGCGACTAGGCTAGCGAAGCAAGTTTATTATCAAAATATGCTAAACGAGCATAAGGGTGATTCCCGCAAAACCTGGCAGATCATCAATGAGCTGTCTTCCCGAAATTTCGTGGAAACGTCTGTGAAACAACTGAATGTAAATGAGCAATCAGTAACAGCTCCAGCAGAAATAGCGCACGAATTTAATCGTTATTTTGCTACCATTGGCCCGAAACTTGCTAGGGATATTCCTTCTTCAGATGGCAACAGCTATCTGAATTATCTCACTAGCACGAATAAGGAGTTTCAGTTCCGCCCAACCTCCACAAATGAAGTATTTTCACTGCTGAATAAACTGAAAAAATCAAAGGCAGTCGGCCTTGACAAAATTTCTTCTCGACTTATTCGTGAATGCGCGGATCTTATTTGCAAACCGCTGTGCTATATTTTCAATCAGTCATTAAATGTAGGTGTGTTCCCAGACGACTGGAAGTGTGCACGGGTCACTCCACTATTCAAACAAGGGGAACGTGATGACCTAAACAATTACCGCCCAATTTCCGTTATCCCGGTTATAGCCAAAGTGTTCGAAAGAATAGTTTATAACCAATTATATGCGTACCTAACAAAGCATAACGTAATATGTAAATGCCAATCTGGTTTTCGCTCTATTCATTCCACCGTTACGGCTTTACTTGGGGCTACGGATACTTGGGCTTACAACATTGACCGAGGAAAAATAAACGCTGTTGTTTTCCTAGACCTAAAAAAAGCTTTTGATACGGTTAATCACGAGATCCTTTTATCTAAATTAAATAATTACGGCATACATGGCATTTCTTACAACTGGTTTAAGTCCTATTTGGACAACCGCACTCAAAAGTGTTCCATTAATGGATCACTTTCTAAAACTTGCTCACTAAGTTGCGGCGTCCCTCAAGGGACTATTTTGGGTCCATTGTTGTTTTTGCTATATATCAATGATCTGCCAAACTGTCTAACAAATTGTATGCCATGGATGTACGCAGATGACACCCACCTAACATATGCGGGTGACAATACAGGCGACATAGAATCAAGACTTAACCATGATCTAGAAAATGTTAAAAAATGGTTGATAGCAAACAAACTTACCCTGAACATGACAAAAACCGAATTTATGCTGATTGGATCAAGGCAGAGGTTGTATGCTCTCACAAATCCTCCAATTCCCGAGATTAATGGTGCTCCTATCACTCAAGTTTCTGTTGCTAAATCCCTGGGCGTGCTTATTGATAATAATCTTAACTGGAGTAGCCATGTCGATAAACTGACAAAGAAAGTAGCTTCTGGAATTGGAGCCCTCAAACGTATGAGGCATCTCGTTCCTCAGGCGACATTGCGCTCTATTTATCACGCTTTACTTCAACCGCACTTTGACTACTGCAATGTCGTCTGGGGAAACTGTGGTATCACGTTACATGACAAATTACAGAAACTGCAAAATAGAGCAGCCAGAGTTTTGACCTTCTCTAATTTTGATGCAAATGCTAGCGAGCTATTCAAAATTTTAGGCTGGAAAAATCTAGTTAGCCAGCAACAAATTGCGCTGGCCACAATGGTCTATAAGTGTCTTCAGGGGCTAGCACCGGAATATCTATGTTCTAAATTTACAAACCGCGAATCTGTTTATAGTTTAAGAGACTCTGAAAGAAAGCTTAATGTTCCGTTTCCGCGGACAAATTATTATAGAAACAGCTTCAGCTATAGAGGTGCTACTGTCTGGAATAGCTTACCCCTCAAAGCGAGACAAGAAGAGTCTCTTGGGCTTTTCAAAAATCTGATTAAAGACATATTTTAGTATAAAGCACGGCATTCATGGAAAGCAGCTTTAGAATTAATATAGTATTATAGTAATTGTATTTTATTGTAATCATTTTAAAATTTTACCTTTTGTAATTTAGATTTTAGCATTGTTTGTAATCTTAGCTGATGATTTTACCGTGCATAAATAATAAAATATCATATCATATCATATCATATCCTAGACGACCCGAGTCGGGTCGAGTCGAGCCGTCTTGGCAAAAACGGGTCGTGTCAGGTCGCACGAAAGACAAAGTAAAAAACGTTCGCCGTTCTCAAAGCAAACATGACAGTTTCTATACAATTCGGGTCGGGTCGACCTCGATCTGTCTCACCGGAAGTCAGATACTCGACTCGACTCATGGATCCGAGGCGACTGGACTCGACCCGTCACCGGAAGTCACGTCGCGCAAAAGACAAAGTAATTATATATCCGAGTCGGGTCGACCTCGATCCGTCAGAAAGTAATGATATATAAAATCTTCCTCGTCCTTAAACCATGAACAGTACACGACAATGTCAGTTTCTGTGTCGGCGATGTCGGTTTGACCCACGTCGCGTTTTATACGACCTTGATTATTTTTGCTTGTAAACGCAAATGATGGAACCTGAACCATTTCGTTTTAGATCTCTGATTGAGAATCAGTCCTATTCCTAATCGTTTTCATCACTAGGTGTACGTAAAGGACTCATCTCCACAAATATCTCCGCGGCCTGGTTCATACAAGGGGTGAAATAGGAACTGAAATGAGCATCAGGGAAGGCATTGGAATCTTGCGTCTGCTCTTATTCTCTGCTTGAGTAATTTTGACCCCATGGGCATACACAATATTTCAAAAAGTTCAAAAAATATCAAAAATGTAAAATCTTTTAGTCCAAATGTATTTAAAAAGACATTTTTTAAAGTGCCACTGTTACCAAAAAATCGATTCTTATTTTTCTTTGGATTTTAAAACTATGTTAACTAAACACTAAGCAACCAAGGTTTTAATCCTTGATTTTAAAAAAAGACACCTGTTTATTTTCACTGGAATTTTTCTATTTAATGGTCCGTCATTGCTAACTTCAAGAACTTGAGGGAGCTGGATCGAAGAGAAAATGGCGTCGAAGGCTCACCCGTTTAAGAGTACAATGCGTGTGAACGCCGCACGATTAATATGCAGCACGCGGGAGTTTTGGCCTTTTAAACGCTCGTTTTGCATATATAATAAGCTGCATTCACACCCTGAAATTTGAGCCGGTGAGTCTTTGACGTCACTTTTCACTGGATCCAACCCTCGAATGCGAGTAATGGCGGACCGTTAAATCCAAAACTTTCACTCAAAGTAAACGGCCTTTGGATAACAGTCAAAGCTCGAAATTTTGCCACTCAGGTGTTAATCAAAATTCAAAATTCAAAATCTGAAGTAAAAAAAGGAAGTGATTTTTTTCGTGACAGGGGCACTTTATAGAGCGTTTTCACTCACGTGACTAGCAGCCACGTAGACCTTATTCCAAAATGGCCGTCATTTAAATATTCTTTTGTTTTTATTCAAATGCCTCGTTCTTGAGCCTTGAACGAGACATCAAGGTCTAATTTGAATAAAAACAAAAGAATATCTAAATGGCGGCCATTTTGGAATTAAGGTGTATTGGATTACTGAAACAAAAGAAAGTATTTGCATAAAAATAGAGTTCCATCAGTTCCCGGAGGATTAGTTTGGTACACCATCATGGCCGCCATTCCTTTGTTTGGAACACCAACATAGCCGCCGTCACGTAGTGCGAAAACGCTCTATTAGTGTTGTGAAGTTTGACTGAAATTGCGTGACACTGTGTTATTAAATTCTCAACCTTGGATAATGCAATTCTAGCTTTCTCATCTCACTGGATCTCGATTACCAGCCATTATACTTGCGTTTGACCTTATACGGAAATTACGGAAATGAATGCGGCAAATGTGGCTCAGAACTCGCTCAGCATAAAATGTTTGGCAGTCGGAAGTCACATCACTTTTCCTTCGTTTCATAAACTTGAATAAAATTTAGCAAAACCAAAGGTTGAAAATTTAATAAAACAATTATTCCATTCGCCGTTGTTGGACACGAGATTAGTAATAGCTAACTCGGCGCCAACGCGGGCTCGTGGAATCATTGTTAATTATTTGAATGCATGGGTGGAAAGCTCCTTTTAAGGCCCTGTTTACAAGGAGGGAGGGTAACCTCAGTTCTAGGGTTACCGTAGCAAGAGGGTTACCCTATAGGCTCGATTTCCAGCCGTTTTGTGAGCCCGCGATCCTCGACCCACACCACGGCTGGATCACTGGTCTACACATTGTATTTTTTGACCAATCACAGCCAAGCCTGCTCAAATCGAGCAGGCTTCCCTGTGATTGGTCAATTTTGTCACTCGTCTATCCAACATGGCGGATATTAGTGCCCCTGAGTTTTCTTCTTCTGTAAAGTGTGTGTTAGAGGGATTTCATATCGAGAAATTTAGAGAAACACAACTGGAAGCCGTTATTAATTTGTTTCAAGGCAAAGATGTTCTAGTGTTACAGCCTACGGGCTCAGGGAAATCCTTGAATTTTCAGTCTTTTCCGCTCATCGTCGATCAGCTGCGGAAGCCAGTCCATTCTAGTTGTGCTTTGGTCATATCTCCGTTAAACTCACTCATGCAGGACCAAGTCAGGTTCCTCACCTCAATCGGTATAAAAGCAGCATTTATTGGCGAGGAGCAGAATGACGAAGATATCAAAAAAGGAGTTGAGGCCGGTTTATTTCAGGTCGTGTTTGGGTCTCCGGAGTCGTTTTTGAAAAGTAGCCGATGGTGAGCAATGTTAACAAATGCTACTTATAGCGAAAGGCTTGTCTGATTGCCATTGATGAAGCCCACTGTATCCAACACTGGTAAGCCTTTATTTGTTATGAAATATCTGTCGTAGCTGATTCCAAAGTCCGCTTTGAAAATTAATCTCCAATTCAGAAAACACTGGATATTAAATGTGGGTTTCATCAAGGGCAAGTTCTGATTGCTTGCCACAATGTTACACATTTAAAAGTAATTGTTTTGTCACGTTTGCTGGTTGAAAATAAAAGGCTCATTGATTTGAATGTTTTTATTGTCGTTTGTTACTGTGAAGATTTATACAGGACAAAATATATTTTGGGCCTCAAGTTTCCATATCAATACAATCAAAATTAACCTATTCCGGGTCCAGGTTCTCGCTAGCAACGATTTCCTGCAGCTTTAAAGCAAGGTCTTTAATCAGTTTTACCCTCTTTCTTGGGTCATCCAGAAAACTACCACATACATCACATTTTTGACGTGAAGAGAAAGAGGACCGAACAGATTTTTTCGGAGTCACAACCTCCGCCATTTTTTTCCCGCGCTACTCATGTGCCACAATTTAATTTGCATAAAAAGCGGATGTGACGTCACGGACAAGCTCTACGGACGAGTGATCCAGCCGTAGTTGGGAGGAGGACAACCGCACTCACAATACGGCTGGAAATCGAGCCTAGTTACCCTAGCACTCACACATTTCTTCCTTTTTTCATCGACGTGTTTACAAGGCAGCTGGGGTTAACGCCCACCCGGGACAACTTTTTTGCGGTTTCCATTGTGTTTGCGATGCTGGCGGTTACCAAGCAAACAAAGTTGTCCCGGGTGGTAGGGTAACCCTAGCTGTGAAATTTTGCTTAAAAAAACCCGGGCTACCTTTAACCCTCCTGCTAGAGTAACGCTAGCAGTAGGGTTACCCTACCTGCTTGTAAACAGAGCCTAAGTATATTTCATATCTCGTCAGTGGGTTGTCAGGAATGTTGTACGTGTGAGCTAGAGTACTAATTTACATTTTTACCAAGTTTTGAAATAAAAACAGCAAATTTAGCAAGACAGTGCCCCTTAAAGCTTTGCCCAAATACATCTGACTTTTGCCGTCCTATTTCATATTTCCAAGAACTCGCATGTTTCACTGTAACTTTAGCTGAATTTGTTTTTCACTTTTTATCAAGGTTAAGAGAGGATTTCAGCAGACTAGCACATTAAAGGTTATTAAAGGCATGTTCACTCAAAATCATCAAGTCCACGTTGTATCAGCTCTTGCTCAAAATAACAACAAACTTTAAGGATGCAGCAGAAACAAGGGTAAATTTTCTTATTTCCTCACGCATAAGCTAAGATTAGTCTCTTTTTTTCTGCGGCCAGCTTCCCCTAATCTGGCGTTGTATACGTAGACAGTGATTGGGGAAATTATCGAGTGACGAAGACACAGACCAGGAAACTCGGCCAAGAGAAGTTGAAGGGAATATGTCGCAGGAAATTTTGTCTATAGGAATATGTCCTGTTGGTTTACAATATTTACAACCAGATTAACGACTATGTTTCAGTCAAATATTTCCCTTTTCAATAACACAATCATAGTTTTTCAGGCATTTAAGAAACGTTAAAGGTCATGTAATGTTTTTATTCCTTCCAAGGATCGGCCAATTTATTGTCGCGCCCTATTTCTTGACCCGGAATAATCGCTCAGACATAAAACTGTTTAATCAACTTACTTTAACCACTGAGAATTCTCTTTCTGTCATCTTAGATATGACTCATTTTCAAACCAAGTTGAATACAAGCGGTGATTTTCCTGAATATCGTTCCTGGAGACCACTTACCTCAGTTCCGTTGCCGATTCGCTTTCAAAAGATCGTGCGAAAATATGAACCATCCAAACTCCTACAAAAGCTGGGCGGAGAGAAGTCTTCTTGCAGAAAGCTCGAGCGAGACTCGGTCTTTAAACTTGAATTAAAATCTTATCCACTAAGAAGAAAATTCAACATAACATTCGATTGAGAAAAACACTGACATGTCGGAAGACATTTGAAACCCAAAGGAAGTGATCTTACTATCACTTGCACTTACCTCCTCGCAGTAACATAAGGAGGAAAGAAAATGAGGAATCAGAAGCGATCGTAATGCAAAATGAGAATAAGCCGTCTTCAAGCTATTCTTTTTGTTTTGAGGAGCCCTGTACGTAGCATACAACTTTGCTTGGTAGTACAAGATACATGCCTTGCGATCAAGTTCCGCGCGCCGATTAATGGCCGGAAAAGGGCCTTTAGGTCATACAAATCAATCGTATTTTGTAGTGTCACGGCGTCACGGTGATCACGATGATGTCTCCACTGAAAAAGATTCGGCGGCGATGTTGATGACCCCAATTGCAACTCTCTAGAATTATTCACATCACAAAACAATTTAATAACATCTCTCAAAATAGCAGTGTTTCCTTGACTTTTCCGTCTTTTAGGAGCTGTTTCAGGGACTCGCGAAAAACAGGGTTTCTAGTAACCTAAATGCCCTGGAATGCGATGTTTGCAACAAACGGGGAAAAAATTATTTCTTCCAAAATCGTAAATATTTCGAATCTTGTAAACACTGATCGAGCTGGTCCTTTTATAGGAGTAGAAACCTGGACCCTCACTGTCTGACTGACGAAAAGAGCCTGGGTGGGACTTACACCAGTCTTTCAGAAGAATTCTAAAAAAGTAGCTGGAGATCTTAATACCCATCCCTCCAAACCTTCTATGGAGGATATCACTGAGGTTCAAGCAAAAACAACTGCTAACGGACTAAAAGTGAGATCATCTCGTCCCTTCTTCTCTGTTATCCTTCTGTCTTGGAACAGTGTCCATTCCCGGAAGCTGTTCACACAGATTTAGAGACTGATGACATCTGGGTCTTGAATCGGCTATGTGAAGCTGCCACTTAAAGGGGTGCCTAAAACACCCCCCTTATATGTTAGCTACGCCATGCTGATGAGGCCCAACAAGGCCGAAACAGCTGTCCATGGCTGCTAATTGACCGCGTGAAATGGTTGTGCGCATGCGTGATGTGTTGACCACACCTAGTTGAGTTATGTCACCTTGCATTTTTCGTTGTAGCCGGACGATAATAATGAGTTAGAACTTTCAATACCCATTTCAGTTAAGAGGAGCAATTGTAGATGCCCATATGAACTAAGCACGTGGGAGTAGACGTAGTAAAATTTTTGTTAATTGATCATAACTAAAAATATCCTGGCGAAAACAGCATGATTTATCAAACTCAAAACCGATAGGAAGACATTACTATCATTCACATGCCTTTCATGCGATGCGCACTCTTAACTTAACGACCTTACAAAGACGCTCATTGACCATATTTGATATTTCAGGTTGTGTGGAGGGAGTGGACTCCTGACGAAGAATTTCAATTTTCTCCACTAACATGCGCACCGTTCATGACAGCTTAATTCCTCAAGATGGCACGCCCTTTTCACGCCCAACGAGATGACTATCTGGTAGCTGTAGTCTCCCTAATCACTGAAGCCGGAGGCGATAATGATCACATGTGGCGTCGCCATTGGCAGATTTCAGTTGCTTTGAATTCCCTTTGAAAGAACTGACTGACAGACCGGGCATTTGGAAGGAGGATTTACTCTACAACGCCTTCAAATTAGCACACTTCGAGGAAGATACATACTCGTCCATGTAAGTTTTCCTTCAAGTTGTTGCATTTTCTTTGCAAAATGACAGGTTTGGCCGGCCAGTTCTGACAAAAGGAAAATGCCCTTAAAACGAGCTTGGTGCCTCGTCTTTGTTGCACTTTTCATCAACACGCGATTTCTTAAGTTCAACTCTACTCAATTCTAACGGTTTCAATTTCGCGGCTTTTCGCGTTTTACGTGACAGTTGGTGGACAGTCAGTGGTTTGATAGGCTGGATTACCGGCCGCTGGTTCGGAAAAGGAGCCCGCGTTCCCAGGTTTTTGCAAGGAACAAAAATCAGATTCGAGAGAGCGGTGGAAATCGAGCTTTGTATTTCGCGATTCTCCGGCCTCTTCGTCCTTTTGTGCTCCTCTGGAAATCATGTGAGACTGATGCAGAACGGGTAGGAGCCGGCAAGTGACCACTAATGAAGCCCCTTTCGTTACAAACCTTTTAAAAGTTTTTTCTCCAGAAATTTACATGATCACGAAGACCATAAAAAAGGTATAAATCAGAAACTCGCATTTCAAGAGGGTTAGTCCATGTGACGTGAGCCGAGGTAATTCCCTTAGGGAACACAGCAATAAAACACCAACCCCTCCCTTGATCTCGCAACATACTACAATGACAACTTCACAAGAGTTTTAATAGAGTATACAATTAAGGGGAAAATACCTAAATAATAATTCTAAATGCGAAATAAACAAATAAACTGTTGGAGTGAGGCATGATAGATAATGCCATAGATCGGCGAAAGCTAGGAATAAAGTTTTCAAAAGCAGCTCAAGGTCTCACAGTCTAATCATTTATCATTCATTTAAAACATGCTGCTAAAGGACAACATCAAACGACTAATTCTAGACTAATCCTAAAATTATTGTTCTATGACTAATGATTAATTATGACTAATTATTGTTCTATGACAATGACTAATTATGACTAATTATTGTTCTATGACTAACTTAATAACAGCTTGATACAACCAATATTTAGAAATAAGCAAAGCATAGTAATGAGCAAAGCAATACAGTTCTCCTTTGCCGCTATCTTCTTTCGCTGGCCTCCAAAAAGCTTCCGCTCCGAAACACTCTAATTCTCAAAATACATCGTAACAATCTGCCACTCAAACTTTTCTTCACCCAGTGGCTCCCGGTTGCGGAAAGTAGAAATAAGTTCTACTTTCCGAAACGCTTCACGCAAAGTTGCAACGAATTTTCAAATCATTGCATAGTTTAACATTTCTCCTGCAACTTGTGTCGTAACGATTACGGCACCAGCCAATGAAAATGTTCCTCATGTGATCATCGAAAACGAGACAGGTTGCAAGAAACGTTGCATCAAGCAACTTGCTGTGTAATGTGAGAACATTTGTCGCAACAAAATTGCGAGGCAAGTTGGAAGAAAAATTGCCGAGTGCAAAAGCGCCTTAAGACTCTACGGTAATTAACGGTAATACTAATGACAATACCACACTACGGTTTGGTAAAAAAACAGAACTTGTAACGAAAATATATTTCATGCCACACCAAACCAAAACAATATGTCCTAATGCCCTTTGCAAGTTTATATCTTTACATCACCAAATTCAATACACGAGAGTTCCAATGCTACTCCGGCCCGGTTTCAAAATAATTGAACGTACGTAGCTTAGAAAGTTGTGATTCAAAGACCTAACGTCTCGAATTTCCTGTCTAGTGACTTAAAAAGAATCAGGGGAGTTCCAATGTTACTGTTAATGAGTCCTTTTATGCATGCTTATACATGAAAGGAGTCTATTTATGGTAATTAACATAGTAGGATCAAATTACTTCTGAAACGCAATGGCACCCGTTTGAATATTTTTACGTACATTTAAATTCTCCTTAAAAACTAATTCTTTTTATTTTCAAATTTTACCTTTGAGCTTAAGAAACAAAATATTAAACAATGATTTAATCCGGTTTTCTGAGGATATCGTCAATTATTATATACTCAAAAAATATCGCGTTTCTGATTAATCAGTGATTAGCTTCTTGAGCGGGCAAGATGAACCAACTCTCGTGCTGTGATTGGCTACCCGAGCGGGCAAAATGGAGCTACACTGCCCGCTTGGGATCTCTCGCTTTGGTCTCGCAAGATAAAAGATACCTTTTTGGGGTTTTATCCCATATAATAAATCCTCTATTGAACAAGCTTCTTCGGTCAAGATGACTGGATATTGGCCTCGTTCTTTTTTGCGTGTTTATGGACCATGACTTCCGTCTCGGTCCATAAACACGCAAAAAAAGAACTTGGCCAATATCCAGCCATCTTGACCTCATATGTATGTACTTATAGATTAAGCATTTTATCATATGGGCTCCACACTATTCATGACCACTCAGAAGATGAAGTTTGGGCAAAAAATTATAAATTTCCACAGAAAATGTACCTAATAGCGGAGCTCCGCGCGGAGCACCATAGTTAAGAAAATATGAAAATTTGTTTTTATAGCCATAACGTCTTGAACGTCCGTACGTACGTCCGTCCACCCCTCTATGTATGCCAATGTGACCAGTATCATGCTAGTTTACAATTTGATCAAATGACACCTGTCAAAACAAGGTATCCGCTAACCAGTATCACGTGACCATATCGCGGGCTCGAGCTTAGAGCTCACCGAGGTCAGCTGTTTTTTTTAAAGTTGACCTTTGACCAGGTACTGGTTTTCGATTAGAGTGCAGGCTCAACCTAGGTTATAAGCGAGGCGTCATTTGTCGCGCGCTTTCTGTGGCTTGACGCGGCTACACAGCCATGCTACGTCAACTCTAGTTCTTACACGGTCAACGCTTTTCGTGTTCAGGTGGGAAACGGTTTGAAAAATGTTTTCTTTCTGCCTTTTGGCTGGTTTCAATCCAGTTTGACATATCATGATAGCTGTGGTCCACACTGGGGGCTACGCAGTTATTCAAGTCAAGCATCGGAGGGATATTAACTTAAAGCTGAGTGTTAATTTGCTTAGAGCTGCTTTTTTCTCTGTATTGCAATTTTTGGCATATCTTTAGAAGCTCTGATAAGGTTACATGATTCCTGGAGGACCTATGACTAGAACAGAAACGAAAAGAGAGCGAAAGAGAACGACAACGACAAAACAGAATACCAGTAATAGCTCATACTTTTTGGAAAAAGTTACTCCACAAATTCTTTCCTTGGTTACTAAACCGTTTGTTATTTTCAAAAAGTGGTTTAATTAATCGGTTTTTCCTTTGTTCAGGAATGAAAATCGAATTTTTGTTGTCAACTGGAATTAAATAACAATTATTTGTACTCTTTTGGACATAACTGAATAATTGCCGTATTTTGCGGATTCTTGTTCCAAGCCAACCTGGCGTGTTTCAATGAAATATATCAAAATGTAAATGATCTTGTTTTCAAAGATAAAGTGGAATAAAGTACATCAGTAAAACTCTTTTTTGACCTTGAACTGACGAAATTTTTTTTATGGCTTCTAACTTTATCGTGATTCCTATTCGCTGGCTATTGATAGTTGACTCTGAAATGGCTTTTTTCCTTTTCCATTCGCTCGCTGAGGGTGTGCTTCTTTTCTTTTTAAACTCATGCGGTTCAAGAAAAAATCATTGCCAAACTGGTGAATTCCAAAGTAAATTTCACTCGAAAAACTGATGTCGTACTCATCGCTTTGTGATTCATGCGATATCGGTTTTTAGCGTAAGATGTACCGTGGTATTTACTAGTTATGCAATGAATTTTCTCCAGAAGAAAACAAACTAAGAAAATGATTTAATTATTCAAGCAGCAACCGGAAGCATCAAAACGGGGACAATTCGAAACCTTTTATTTTCACTATCCCTACTGGCATAAAGAATAAATAACCAGGGAGCTCCGCTTTTAGGCTTGGCTAAATCTATATATTAAGTTAAATCCCACTTAACCATATCTGTGTTATTTATTTACGGTTCAATTAATAGCCAAGTCACGTTTAGACCTACAAGGTTTACTTTTTTGAAGACGAGCTTTTCAAAGGGTGTCTGCCAGCACAGGGTACCCACACTCGGTTAGCACATCGTACAGTTCGTCCACATTAATACGACACCGCTGACTAACAAAAGCCAGTGCGGCATCACAGGGATTCCGAGTTCGTTTGTCAAGATAACGGATTTCTTTTGGGCTCAGGCCTAGCTTCTCAGCAACATTCTTCCACTCCTCTCCACCTGCAACAGAAACGGACATTTGTTCTTATTCCAAGATCTTCTTAGGATCAGTCATTTCAGAATCCACCCATTGTATTATCAGTGTTATCTAATAATTTTTGCCTAACATACAGGCCCGTTAAACAATTGACTAGCTGAAAACTTGGGAAGGGATTAAAGATAGCAAGGCAATCACAGGCCTTGTGCCTATCAAGAAAACCCTTGTGTGTTTCAGATGGTCAACCGACCAAAACGAACACCCACCGAAGGGTTCGCATGCCAATGATGCCACTGTACACACTGGCAAAATGCTGCATAAAGATAACGCTGAAGCAACTTTTCAGAGGGATCTTTGGATATGAATAAAAATAATGAAAAATGGCAGATAAATGGCTTTTGTGCTCCCCTTCTCCGGAATGAACAGCTCAGCTCAGCTCAGCTGTTTGCCTTCCCTGTGCTCAGATCTGGACTGGTCTGCGCATATCAGGCGTTGACGTAGGTAATCGACCCTGGGTTAGGCGCATGCAATCTGTCCGTCGTCTGCCAGTCCAGTCCTTCAGATCATCTGTCCATTCAAGACTCTTGGATGTCCTCTACCTTCTTCCTTTCTACTCTTCCCGTAAGAATTGTTTTGGGTGGACATGTCATGTCTCGTTATACGACCAAAGTAGGATATTTTGAAATTCTTAGCTGTTGCCAGAAGTTCTGTTTGGACACCTAATGCGCTGAGGACATTCATTTTTAACCTTGTCTTTCCAACTGTTTTTTGTCATTTTGGCTCGGAATGAACACGCCGTGTAAATCCGAGTTAAAACACTGACAGTCAGAATCTTCGTTATTCCCCACGACACCTGTTTTCAAATTACGGCAAAAAATAACTAGAAAAGGGAGTATTCAATTTCCTTTGGTAATGGGAACAGCAATGTGCTACCTCATTTTCACCACGTATTTAACTTACTGCTTAAGTCAATTGTAAGTTCTCTCATCTGTGAAACCGGGATACTGCGAATATCAAGGTTCCCTGGTAGCAAGGGACCTGCAAAAAAACATTGCTCATTATGATAGACAAGAAAAAATGAGACAAGCAAAAGAGATTAAATAAAAGCGAATGTGCAGGCGAACCATTCTACAATTTAAAAAAACGCGCTGTAATGGGCGAGGCGGTTGGGGGCAGGTGCAAAACACATGTCATTGTTTTACCAACACAGAAACAACCCTAGCCGTTTGCCAATGCTAACATTAGCCCTAAACACGTTTGTTTAGGCCTAAGGTTAGCTTTAATGAATGCCAATGGAACCAATGGAATTGTGTATACGAGGATGTGGTATAAAATAGTATATTCTATAATACTCTGTGTTTTCACTTTGAAAATGAAAGCCATTATTTTGCAGAAGACGTGTGCCAACTTTGCCATAACATGGCAGTTTATAATGGTAATAGGACTTTGTGCCGGACAATCGGGCGACCGCGTAGCGGGAGTCCGATTTGTTTAATCACAAGTGTGATTACAGACCGATTGGACGACACGAAGTCCTGTTACCAATTAATCATAACTATTACAATTTCCGAGAAAACAGATGCATTCCTTTTTCACTGTCTAATGTTACAAATTCGTCCATTTTGGAAAATACCCAGTTTGGTAGGGTAAGTGGCTGTTCCTATGATTATTTTGACAAATTCTATGATTGGTGGATTAAGCTGAGTGCACTTAATATGATTGGCTGATATAACTGTCCGGTTACAGGTGTCCACCAGCCAACTGTCCGATTTCACGGTCCGATTACAACCCTACACAATAATTAGTGAAAAATAAAGAAATTAAGGCACCAATCAATTTTCAGAAAATTGTAATGGTTATCATTAGGGCCAAAAAAAACTCATTGGCTCACTCATGAGTTAATTTCCTTAATACTAATAACAATTTTTTTCACACGATAATCAGATTAATACATAACAAACGTATTTTTTCCTAACAAGATTTAACTTTCATTGACAACAATACATAGACCTGCACAAGGTATCTGGGACTTAAGTGTTTCCGTTTGCTGAGATTTATTGCTTTTGTCTGGCTCAACTCACGGTTGAGTCTACCTTTGTATTCGAAGCAATGACAATCACTGCATGTTTACAAACTCACCAGTTGTTCCTGCTGGTGTAATTTCTCTCAGGTGCTTGACAACGTCAATCCTGTTTGAATCCTTTGCTCTCTTGGCCAAGGAACGAATCGTTCTCTTTGTTTCCGGGTTGGGTTGCTCCAAACACATTTGGTCCAAATGTAGACTTTCTTTGAACTGCAGCACAATTTCTTCAGGATGGCATGAATCAGACATAAGTGATTTAACAACATCTACAGGTAGCCGGACGAGAGACCTGTCTTCAATCCCTAAAGCAATGCAAAGACTATTACTGTTTGAAGGTAAATCGGTACTGACCGATTTCCAATTTCAGCTGATTTGATGGCATAAAATAAAACAGCGAACACCCTTGAACGCGCTATAAGCAGCCAGGAAGCAAGTGCTTTCAAGAACAAATAATTGAATTCTAGCGACGCGAACGGGATTGGTGGCTTAACGAAGAACTTTGTGATTTTACCTATAAGCCACCTCATTTTAAAAGTCCCTCGAATCGTGAGATTCAAAATACCTTTACCAGAAAGCAACCCTCTTCCGTCAATCTCATCAGTTGCTGTCTACAATTAAGACGAAAAATAACAATAGTCACTTAACAAAGCCAAAGCTCTTGGCTAAATTATACATCTACCCTGGCTGGAACTTGCACCGGTAGTTCAATTAGTTGAGAACTGGACTACTATACAAGAGGACGGAGGTACGAACACTAGTCCGGAGGAGCCAGTCCTGCCAAATGGTACATACACTTTGAGCCCTCTTGGGGCGCTCAATTCAAAAGTTTGTCCAAAGATATTTTTACAATGACTGCAAAATTCTCGCGCACTCATTGGTTAAGTTTTATTGTCAATAAGCGGACAGACACATAAATTTATAATTTATGCGAGGATGACGTGATATTGTTTGCGTCAGATTGAAGTTTCTTGAATTTCTGTCTCGCGTTCTTCTCGTGTTTTGACTTAATTTTGACCCCTCTGCCTTTTCGTTATTGTAAAAAACAAATATATGTCAGTTTTTCATGCGTCTGTCCTGTTGTTGACAATGAATTTCGTGATACCATTGTCAAAGTAGTCTGTGGATCCACTCAGCTATCGCCTCGTGGATCCACATCTACTTTGACAATGTCATCACGAAATTCATGATCAATAACAGGGCAGACGCATCAAAAGCTGACATCAATTTGTTAAAAGTCATTTTCGTCCTTATCTGGACAAGTAGTGCAATTTGAACAATTGTCTCTTATAGACAAATAAAGATCCAGCAGATTCAACGGGATTCGAACCCCTAACCTTCGCGATGCTAGTGCAATGCTCTACCAACCCAGCTATGAAGCCACACAGTTGGGATAAGGTCAATTCGTTCCCATGAAAGAACGAACGAATGAAGGAAAATTCTTTCACTTAAAAGCTTGTATTCTAAATCTTATTACCTGTTCAGTTGGACTTGTCAACCAAGCTAAAAAGTTCTTGACATGAACTTTATTATTCACTGCAGCAGCCGCTCTGGTGCATGTGATAAACTGCTTGGCACGGTGCAACTCAGATTCAGATAAGAAATGAAGACATTCCTCTTGTTCACAATAATGCTTGCGATGAGTGCGGCAATAGTTGACAAGCTTCCTGTGGCAACATACCGGGCAAATAAAACCTGCTTGATATATCATGTTCCTCAACCAACAGAACTCGTTACGCATACATTCAAGCATCAAAGACAACTGTCTGTAAACAGAACGAGCACAGAACACTTCAAATGAATCATGCTGAGGGCCAGAAGAAATGGTCAGCTTTGATTGAATACCCTCCACTAGTCTTGGATTGACATTTCCTCTGTGAACAACTATTTCTATGAACGACGAACGACACAAAAGGATCACGGAGCAGTCTTCGTCACCAGCTGTGTAAAATCTGGCGAAATTCTTGTACAACTGAGGATGCAGTGAACTCAAAAATTCATTTTGGCCCCACTGAAAGAACTGTAACACGAGCCGCGGAAACAAGCTCCTAGGAACTTGTCCAGGCTCAAACTTGAGGAAAAGAGAAGGGAGTTCTGCGGAAACAATCAACTCGGTGATTTCCTTTGGCGGGTGCGACATTAACATCGATGGTACCAGGTACTGCTTATTACATGAAATATCTGACGAAGGCCAAGAACACAGCAAACTAAATTTCTCCATGATAGCAATAAAGCTTTCATACGTTTCATGCTTTTGTATCAGAGGGTCCCACACATGCTTCAAGAGCTTCTCTTCAAGGATTCCTGCTGTCTCGAGTTTGTGCCACAATTGTTTTATTTCAGCTTTTCCGCGACAGTCAGAAAGCTGAACAGTTATCACTTTCTTGAACACATCAATCAACCACTGAGGATCCAAGACAACCAATTTGTTTAATTCAGGAGTGTCATCAAAATGTATTAAAATTCTCTGATCATGTAAGAAGTCAAGCAATGTTACAAATTCTTGATTGTCGTGAATTTGACAAACTTCAGCTGCGATCCGTCTAGCATGCCCTAAATAAATCCATTTATGACCTTCACCCAAAGTGACTTGGAGCGCTTTCTCATACTTTAACCAGTAGATTGGAATGTCTTCCTTCATCAATGGTAGTTCTTTTGCAACAGCCAGAATGCTATGTCGCAGGCGCGCCACTTCTGGACACTCTGATTCACCACCAGATTTAGTATTATCGACTACAAAGACATCATCACAAAGGTGGTCCTTGTACGATTTCCCTTGCAAAGAACCATACACTTCACGGGCGAGCGCAAAAGGTTCTGTTCCACCACAAGGTCGATCGGCATTGGTACAAACTAGGAAAACAGGAGGAAGTTTCTCAGGCAGCAAAAGGGATTTTGAATCTGACTCTTTCGCATGAGCGTCATCTCTCCTGGCAAGTGAAATCAAGATAGTCCAAATTACTTCTTGTTTCAAAAGTGTCTTGAATGTTCTTGTACAAGCCCTGCTTTGTGACAGGCTGGGCCATTTTATGAGGGTCTCGGCTGAGGTCATACACCAAAAGGTACAAAGCCCTTGATGTAAGAAAGAGTGGGTGAGTTGCGTAATAAACTGACTGTCCACCAAAATCCCATAAAACCGAGTAAATGTCATCTTCATCTTTAAGCTTTTCGACTACCTGTAACAATTTCTTGATCAAAGTTTCTACCTCCTCTGGTATTTTCGATGTGCTGAGAGTATCATTTACTTTGTTTGTACGATCAGCTCTTTGATCTGCTGAGGTGTTAAAAACATTACTGCTATCATCAGAATCTGGAACTCTCGATGCTCCAGCAGATGCTGCAGGATTTCTTGAAGTTTTGATACTTCTTAACCAACGGCTAGTGCTAGCCAGGATTCGAGCAATCGGCCCCTCTTTCGAGACATTTACAGGGAATTTATCGTGAGATATCAAGCTGCTCTCACTCTCTGTATTTGCACTTGGTGCCACCACGTCTACAAGGGAGGAGTCTTCAGACTGGACAGACGCAACAGAGCTTTCTTCAGGAAAAAATTCCCCTTCCTTTAATTTCTTCACAACCAAGAGAGCAGCATGTTGCTCATAGGAAGTTGCATCTTTAGTGTTTGCTTCTTGATCCGTCTCCCCAGTCTTCCAAATCTCAGTGGTGACTTTAAAGTACGACGGATCAACATCGATGCCAGTAGTGCTAACCTCATCTGAATTGAATCGTATTCCTCTAAGTGAGTTCTTAAGGCTGGTCTTTCCAGAGCGGTCCTGGCCAATCAACATGACTGGTATCCTTCTAGCTCTTGTCTTTCCTTTACTTATAGCCTTGTTATAAGCTTCCACAGCCAATGGGCCACGCAAATTGATCTCTTTAGGGAGCACTAAACGAAATGATTCGAAGTTAGGACAGCATACAAAGCGCTTGACTGCATGCAAAGCTACTTTTTTCGACGACCAGTTTAAGGAGAAAGGCACAACTTGGAGATAATCATGTGGACTGAAACACCCGCAAAAAAAGGTGGATTCTAACTTGTCGCAAGTTTCAGGTATAAAATAAATGGTTCAAAGCTTGTGGTGACCTACACAAGTCAGTTGAAATTAGATGTCTTGGAAATATTTGGTAATGGCGTATCATGCACCTCTTGTCTTTCATATCTGTATCACCTACCTCTTGTCTTTCCTTTACTCAAAGCTCTGTTGTAAGCTTCCGAAGCCAACGGGCCACAATGACGCAAATAGATCTCTTCAGGGGCAATAAAAAAATGGTTCAAAGTTACTAAGACAGGGCAGCATACAGTAAGTTCTTGACTTTAGGAAATGCTAGCTTTTTTTAGACTACCAGTTTAAGGAGTGTAACCAAAGTCACGAGTATTTGTGTTTACTGAAAACTACACTCCTACGGTACTACAAAATAATCGGAGTACCCAACATACAAAGCTACTAAATACAGAAGTACACAGTACTATATCCTCACTGACAACTACTTACCACAACGTGAAACGAAGTTATGGGAGAGACATCCGCGGATTCTTGTGAGAAGAGGTAGGCAGCGAGGACAGATCTAGGGATATGAGGAGTTGTCAACCAACACCAGGGGAGGAGGGGGGAGGGGGGTCGAATCTTGACCAGTCGTCTCGGTGGCCGGCGTTTTGACACAGTGAAAACAAGGCCACGAGGTCTAACCTATTTATCAGGGGAGCCCGCAATGCATTAAGCATCCCCAAGGACCGCGGCATATATACGAGCTGTTTCACAATGCGCTAATTGATTATTTAGTGAGAATAGTAAGGAAACTACTTTAAAGAAAGGGACGGAATGTAATACGTATGAATAATATGAACAAGATTTACCTTCACGGTGTCCTGCCTTAACGATATTAAAAAGCTACTTGAAATATGATCCACAAACCACTACAATACGGACTAAATTTATACAGAAAACTTGAGAAATTATGTAACATTATGCAGTAACATAATCACACTAATACTCAATTACTCCGAGATAGCGAACCAATCATATTGCTTCAAACACAAAGATCACTGAGTAAGTATACACTAAATGTGTATATTTGAAGTGCGGGTTATAGACAAAAGAGAGAGGTGATTGTCGTACTTATCTGGATAATTTAAGCAATTGTCTCCTGTACACAGCTAAAACATTTAGGTGGCTTTAATGGCATTTGTACCCATCGCCTCTGAAATTCCGGTGTAATGCTCAGAAAGACAGTTGCCTAAATTGTCCAGATACGTGCGAGGATCACTTCTCCCTTTCAAAATCCAATTCATGCATGTCACATCAATGCGGTAAAAGTTTGACAAGCCGCTAAACTGATTTTCTGTGCATTTTTATTCCAACAGGTGATTTGCTTAACTGGTAAACTTGTAGCCATGTGAGGCTTTTTTAAAGTTATATGTTACCTATGTTTGCAAAACGCACCTTCTTCCCTTGCCCGGCCATCCAGTTCTTTGCTACTTGTCAAACGGTTCACTTCATTGTATCCAGCGTCTTTACGCAAGTCACTCATTGAAGTATGAGCACCACCGAGGCTACTATGAATAACTCCTTCCTCGGTCCTATCACCCACTTCTCTTCCGTTGTTTGATTGCTCTTCGTGACATTCAGTGGTTTCTCGAATGTCAACATGCGACTTGTGAGCCTTGCTGAGATTGCTATCGGCACTTCCTTCCTCGACCAAGTTTCCAGGTTGTCTCGCGATGTTCGAAAACTTTTTGTGGTATTTACTAGCTTTCTGCATGTCTCCAAGTGCTTGATATGCATTGCTAAGATTAGAATAGGCACGTCGTTCTCCTGCGCGGTCACCTACTTCTTTGGCAATTCTCAAACGCTTTTTGTGATAATCAATAGACTTTTGAAAGTCACCTAAAGAATAGTAAGCAACACCGAGATTGCCATAGGCACCTCCTTCGCCTTCCCGGTCACCAACTCCTATGACAATGGTCAAACGCTTTTCATAAAACTCAATGGCTTTTCGGAATGCACCAAGCGAGTAGGAAGCATTACCGAGATTAGCGTAAGCGCGTCCTTCTCCTGCTCTGTCACCCACCTCCTCGGCAATGGTCAAGTCCTTTCTATGATACTCAATAGCTTTTCGAAAATCACCGAGTGACCAGTAAGCGTTACCAAGGTTACCATTCGCACGTCCTTCTCCTACACGGTTACCGACTTCTTTGGCGATATTTAAATCCTTTTTATGAAATTCAATTGCTTTTTTGAAGTTATCGAGTGCTTGATATGCATTGCCAAGATTGCAATGGGCACGTCCTTCTCCGGCTCGGTCACCTACTTCTATAGCAATGTTCAATTCCTTTTCATGATACCTAATTGCCTTTCGGAAGTCCCCAAGTGCTCGATATGCATTGCCGAGATTGCCGCAAGCGTGTCCTTCTGCCGCTTTGTCATTCACTTTTTCGGCAATGTTCAAACTCTTTATATAATAATCAATGGCTCTCCGGAATGCTCCAAGTGCTTGATGAGCATTACCTAGATTGCAACAGGCAAGTCCTTCTCCTACCCGATCCCGCAATTGTTTTGCAATCTTCAAATGCTTTTCGTGATGGGCAATCGCTTCACGAAAGTCACAAATTGAATGGTATACATTGCCTAGATTGTGATGGGCAGCTTCTTCGCCTTTAAGGTCACCAACACTTTTTGCAACGTTGAGATTCTTTTCTAGTTTGGTTATAGATTGTTTGTTGTGTGAAGTCAAGTCTAAAGAGCAACCACTTTTCTGTGTTTCATTCATTTCAAGATTGTTTTATCTATAATTTAAAATATCAATTAAAAGCTGTTGAAAGCACTCCATAAAAAAAATTATCATGCGATAAAAGGAAAAGGCGAGGTTGTGTTCAAGGAAGGAAGAATGTTCATTGATCGCTTGCTGTGTGCACTGCACATACCAACATCAATCTAAAGCTTTTCAGCACAGAACGAAGAAAACTCAGGTCAGTTGCCTAAGAGCACTTCATATGCAGTCTTTTCTTGGAATGATAATTCTTCTCGGAGGCAATCAAAGGGAATTTGAAATCAAATCAATAAAGAGTAAAGTCACTTAAAACACTCACAAACACGCGTCTTGCAGATCACCAGCAAGGGCTTCGATACTCACGACGATATTTTGATTACAACGATCCAAGGCCCCGTCCACACGTATTGGGATATATTTGAATCCGCAAACTTTTTTTTGCGGATTAAAAAGTTTCCGCGTTCACACGTAGCGTTTACGAATCGAATTTGCCCGTCCACACGTATCCTAACGAATCCGGATTTGCTCTTGTATCCAGGACTCCTGCCCGTGAATGTAGTTAAGAGAGCATGCGCAGAATCATTTTGGTGTCCA
>NC_090885.1:5113007-5115507 GCF_036669925.1 Montipora capricornis
TCGCACACCGATTAATAGCCGGAAAAGGGCCTTTAGGTCATACAAATCAATCGTATTTGGTAGTGTCACGGCGTCACGGTGATCACGATGATGTCTCCGCCGAAAAAGATTCGGCGGCGATGTTGATGACCCCAACTTTCTATAATTATTCACATCACAAGACAATTTAATAACATCTCTCCAAATAGCAGTGTTTCCTTGGCTTTACCGTCCTTTAGGAGCTGTTTCAGGGCCTCGCGAAAAACAGGGTTTCTAGTACCCTAAATGCTCTGGAATGCGATGTTTGCAACAAACGGGAAAGAATTCTCTCTCCCAAAATCGTAAATATTTCGAATCTTGTAAACCCTGATCGAGCTGGTCCTTTTATTAGAGTAGAAACCTGGACCTTCACTGTTCTATTGATGAAAAGGGCTTGGGTGGGAATTGTAAAAAAATAACTGGAGATCTCACCCATCCCTCCAAACCTTCTATGGAGGATATCACTGAGGTTCAAGCAAAAACAACTGCTAAAGGACTAAAAGTGAGGTCATCTCGTCCCTTCTTCTCTGTTATCCTTCTGTCTTGGAACAGTGTCCATTCCCGGAAGCTGTTCACATAGATTCAGAGAATGACATCTCGGTGGTCTTGAATCGGCTATGTGAAGCTGCCACTTGAAGGGGTGCCTAAAACACCCGCCTGATATGTTAGCTACGCCATGCTGATGAGGCCCAACAAGGCCGAAACAGCTGTCCATGGCTGCTAATTGACCGGGTGAAATGGTTGTGCGCATGCGTGATGTGTTGGCCACACCTAGTTGAGTTATGTCACCTTGCATTTTTCGTTGTAGCGGGAGGATAATGATGAGTTAAAACTTTCAAGACCCATTTCAGTTGAGAGGAGCAATTGTAGATGCCCATATGAACTAAACACGTGGGAGTCGACGTAGTAAAATGTTTGTTAATTGATCATAACTAAAATATCCTGGCGAAAACAGCATAATTTATCAAACTAAAAACCGTTGGGAAGACATTACCATCATTCACATGCCTTTCATGCGATGCGCACACTTAACGACCTTACAAAGACGCGCATTGACCATATTTGATATTTTAGGTTGTGTGGAGGGAGTAGACCCCTGACGAAGAATTTCAATTTTCTCTACTGACATGCGCACCGTTCATAACAGTTTAATTCCTCGAAAATTAAGATGGCACGCCCTTTTCACGCCCAACGAGATGACTATCTGGTAGCTGTAGTCTCCCTAATCACTGAAGCCGGAGGCGATAATGGTCACATGTGGCGTCGCGATTGGCAGATTTCAGTTGCTTTCCCTTTGAAAGAACTGACTGACAAACCGGGAATTTGGAAGGAGGATTTACTCTACAACGCCTTCAAATTGGCACACTTCGAGGATGATACATACTCCTGAAGAATGTGCGGGATTATCATGTAAGTGTTCCTTCAAGTTGTTGCATTTCTTTGCAAAATGACAGGTTTGGTCGGCCAGTTCTGACAAAAGGAAAATGTCCTTAAAACGAGCTTGGTGCCTCGTCTTTGTTGCGCTTTTCATAAACACGCGATTTCTTAAGTTCAACTCTGCTCAATTGTAACGGCTTCAATTTCCCGGCTTTTTTTACGCGATAGCTGGTGGACAGTCAGTGGTTTGATAGGCTGGATTACCAGCCGCTGGTTCGGGAAAGGAGCCCGCGCTCCTGGGCTTTTGCAAGGAACGAAAACCAGATTCGAGAGATTCTCCGGCCTCTTCGTCCTTTTGTGCTCTTCTGGGAATCATGTGAGAGACTGATGCAGAACGGGTAGGAGCCGTCAAGTGACCACTAATGAAGCCCCTTTCGTTACAAACCTTTTAAAAAAAATTTTCTCCAGAAATTCACATGATCCCGAAGACCATAAAAAAGGTATAAATCAGAAACGCGCATTTCAATAGGGTTACTCCATGTGACGTGAGCCGAGGTGATTCCGTTAGGGAACACAGCAATAAAAACACCAACCCCTTCCTTCGATTCCGCAACACACTACAACAACAAATTCACAAGAGTTTTAACAGAGTATACAATTAAGGGGAAAATACCTAACCAATAATTCTAAATGAAAAATAAATGAATAAATTGTTCGAGTGAGACATGATACATAATGCCATAGATCGGCGAAAGCTAGGAATAAAGTTTTCAAAAGCATCTCAAGGCCTCACAGTTTATTCATTTATCATTCATTTAAAATATGCTGCTAAAGGACAACAACTAACGACTAATTCTAGACTAATCCTAAAATATTGTTCTATGACAATAATTATGACTAATTATTGTTCTATGACTAACTTAGTAACAGCTTGATACAACAAATATATGCTTTTCTGGCTGTAAAATAACTTGGAAGTTTAGAAAGGACAAAATCCCCTAAAATCGCATCATCGCACAGGGCATACGTGTTCCTAACAGAACCATGCGGCTTTTTCCGGCCCTTTTCGTTCCAAAGCGAAAGGCCCTAATACGGGGATTTTTCA